>NW_005179007.1:0-161449 GCF_000350225.1 Chondrus crispus | reverse complement strand
CCCCTTCCACCCGCCCATTTAAACCACCGTTTCCAGCCTTACCACCTCCCCATGTCCCGCCCCCCCCCTTCCCCTCACTCCGCACCCCTCTACCACCTCACAAACACCCCAGCCTCCCGCCTCGCCCAAAGCAATGGAAGCCTTCGAAGCAGCGCACGCGGATCCGTCCCTGTTCATCCCCAACGTGCCGCTGCTCCCGTTCGTCCTGCCTCCGCCGGCCTTCGATGCTGCGCCAAGGCCCGAAGACCTGCCGCCGACAAGTCCCACATGCGACGCTCTTCTCTCGTTGCACGTCTCCCCTTTCGAGCTGCCGTCAACTCCGAATGCGCTCCCTTCGTTGCACGCGTCGCCACTGACCGCGCCGGGCTCGCCCGCGTTGCCTCCGTGTGCTGCGCCTCTCCGCGTGTCAGCAGGTGCGATATCGAAGCCGCGGCGGTCCCCGCGGAGGTTTCAGTGCACGGTCAGGGGCTGTGAACGCTCGTTCACACGCAAGTATGATATGGAGAAGCATGAGTTGGCCGTGCACCTGGAGACGAGGCCCTTCTCTTGCGACGTGTGCTTTCGCGGCTTTTGTCAGAAGCATCACATGGAAAGACACAAGAAGCATGTGCATCTCAAGGAGAGGCTGCACAAATGCGAGTATTGTAGGGTGGATTTTGCGAGGAAGGAGCACTTGCACAACCATTGCCGCTCTAAACACGCCGGGCAGGAAAGGATGAGCTGTCCAGTGTGTGGGGCGAAGACAGAGAGCGGGACGTTGGTGCGCCATTTGCTAGGTAGGCATGAGATTGAGCAGGGGAAGGCTGTCGAGATGGGGATATGGAAACCAGCCGAGAACAAGTCACGCGGGAGGAGGGCTAAAGTGCAGTTTTAGAGAGGTTTTTGCTTGGCCTTCCCTTCCGGTAGATGACGGGTATCAGATGGTTCACTTTTTCTTTTTTTGTGGTCGATGTTTTAGTTTTCTAGCCTGTTGTAAAAATCCATGCAGGCTTGTTACTGTGTGCACGGAATCGAGAAACGACGGAAGACGCTGCACAGATGACGGTAGCACATTGTCTTGCGCGTGGGCAGCACCGCAGTGAGTCATTGCCGCCGTCGCAGAGCGATGCAGCCCCAGCGACTCAGGGCCGTTCCTAACGAAGAGTTCGCCGTGCCAGCACCCGAGCACCCTGAAACTTGGCATGAATGTATTGGTTGAAAAATAAACCAATACATTCATGCCAAGTTTAGCAGAGGGTCCTCTCGAAACGTCACATAGGCAGGACGGGTGCCAGGAAACGCCGGGATATGGGAATTATGATAGGCTGTGAAAAACAGGTGCAAGAGTGGCATTTTCCAAATTAGAAACTGGCAGCGTGCAACCCTGACAGCGGAGTCCACGGTTTGAGGCAGATTCCGTGCCATCCAACGCAGCGTCTGATAGAAGTGCCTGTACAGTGACTCGACGTAGTTGGCAAACGCCGGAAAATGAAACGCGCCTCCTCACACTGCTCACACGGGCCATTCGCCCTGATTTCCCTTAACGCCATGGGAAAGGAAGGCGCAGCGGCCCGCCCATCGCCTTGATTCACGAGGTATCCTGTTTTACTGTACAATGGGTCGCTGAATACCGGCTTCTTACAGTGATGGAACGCGAGACGGTGCGTTATGCACCCCGTGGACAAGTCCTCCGTGGCGCGGCACGACGCTCCACGCTTTGGTCATTCAGGCGCACTCGCAGATTCTGTCGTCAAAGCCGCTCTACACGATCACTCTGGTGAATCACACTTGGTAGTACATTTTGATGACCAAGGCAGAAACCGGTTAGATATGTGTGCCTTCTGCTAGAGACTGGCCACTGGTCGAGGCAATTCAAGCCAGCTACCCTTCGAAGGGTAGTCCTTTGTGAGGTGTGCACAAGTGGGCAAACATCATCGCCAGTGCCAACGCAAACGTTGCTGCTCTCTGCACTGCCAACGCGTTTCAGAGCCACCAGACGCGTAAGAAAAGTCCCCTCTGCAGGCATATAAACTTTACTTTGCTCTAATTCGGGTGAGTGAATTTAATTGCCGGTGGAACGCAGCGAGCGGATCGGTTGGCGGCGACAGTGGGCTCCGGAGTCTCGAGAGCGAGCACAACTTCGGCCTCCATGGGGTGGCAGGCACCATTCGTGATCACCCTGTCCAACGGGTGACATCATTTTGGGCATGGTGCGTCTTCCACGCTAAAAAAGACATAAAAATTTGGACAAAAAAACAAAAAAAACTTGGCTTCCGTAACAACAGCTAGCACTGCTGCACAGCACAATATCGTACAGCCGTATACGTGCATGAAAAACCACTAGCGTGCAGTTGAGCCTTTAACGTCACTCTACACCGCTGCAGTGACACTAATCAGGGCAGTGTTGCGGCACAGCTCCTACCCTTGGCACCACTCCACAGCACCTGCGCACTGCGTGCATTGTACAGTACGCAGTGTACGGCGCATAGCTTAGTGCCTCCGCAACCTCGAGGCATCTCAAAAGCTCGTGACGAAGCCACCCGACTGATGTCCGTGCGGGCTGCGGTGTACAGTACACTGCCGTCCTAGTCGCCCTGGAGTGCTGCGCTGGAGTGAGAGGATAAGGATGACGGGCCATGTCCCACCGCTGATACCCATCCGACATGCAGCCCAATTCTGGTTGTCTGTACAGTACAATCAGAATGTGCGGGCAGATTGACCACCCGTGGTGCTTTGCACGAAATCCTGTGGATCCTCTTCATTTGGAACCTTGCTTCGAAAGCCCCTTTCGAAACAAGGTCTTCTCTCAGCTATGCTAGCTATGCTGATGATCCGGTCCGTTGACTCTCGTGAGTCGAGCCCGTGCGCTGTCGTTTCGAAACTTGCTACAGTATAGGGCATGTTGCTGCTACCGACGACAAACGTATTCTTCTCCCAGCCTCCGCCTCGTGCGAGTCTACAGCACACTATATCCCCGTTTGATGCGACGAATACATCGCCTCGTCAATTACAAAACCATCTTTGGTAGGGTGTGATACAGCGGCCTTTCTCTTCCACCAAGTTTTTTTTATATATAATGCCATGTCGTTATGCATTGTTTCTATCCAACATGACATGTGGCTTGCTTCCGATCATGCTCACCAAGCCGACCATAAGTTTCCCGTTGCTTTCACTGCAACTTGGCCAGTGAGAAGCGTCACAGCTTTCTTTGCTCTACTGTAACCGCACTTGTATTTGCCACGACGGCCACCCACATCTCCTTTAAAGAATAAGAGCACTTCTTCTTCTCGTCGGACAAACTCTTGAAAGCGAGTTACCCTTTGTTGTTGTCCATGCAGGCCTTGTGGGCAATCTCCTACAGATGCTTTTATGTTGTGCGTAAACACTGTCAGTTCTACTTCAACTTGTACTGCATCAGGAGGGGTTGACTTACTTTTTGGAAGTCAACCCGTACTCCGATAGCAGGTCCCTAATAGACAATCATCCAGAGATATCCTTCCAGGCTCCTGTATTGGCCCCTGCACTGATCCGCCGCCCTCTCTTATAAATGAAAGGTGACCGTCCCCGTGTTTTTTAAATAAGCGCCCCGTCCGAGACAAGATTACAAGATTGGGACGCTCCCTCGTCACAGCCCTTTTCATAACTCTAGTGTCTATACGACTAAGAGTAATCACAAGATAAAAAAATATGCGAATTTTATTTCTTTTCAACTTTGACGGCCACAGTTTCTATTTTTCTTTGGTACGCTGACTCGTTCTAAATTGTTTCTGACGTTAGAACCGAATAGAAAGCCCGCAGCGCAATGTTTCTATGCTACTGGTATAAAATTACTTCAAAGAAAAATGCAATCTGTAAGCCGACTTTTCTTTTGAACACCTTCATATACATCAACGAGTTGGGTTTCGCTAGAATCGACAAGCAAATAGTTTACCTATGGTGATGGCCTTCTGGTTTCAAAAAACAGAAGTGAAATCGCGGTAGGGTTAGGTTGTCTAGAAAAAATAAAACAACTATTTTCCAAATATGAGGGAGGACAAACGGTCCAATAGACACGAACTAGTTTCTATTAATGCGGTACGCGTCACACTCACAGAATTGTCGTGTTCCATCTCCAACTCTCTCTTGCACATGCTTTAATTCTGCCAGGTCCCTCCACGTTTAACACGTGGCACAGGTGAAACACGACATCGGTTTTGTACCGCATGTACACGTGGACGGCACCATGGGTCTGTTTGGTTGTAGCCACGGTACATATGTAATCGTCGAGTACCCTCTCGGGCACCCCTTCTCCCGAAAGTGATTTTGTGCCCTCCCGCTCCCCTCTTCATGCCTCCTCTCTCCCGCTCCGCGCACCTCCTGGGCTCCTCTCTTCTCCTTCTGTCTGCTCTTTCCATCGCTCTTCTTGCCCGATCCACGGCCTCTCCACGGTCCCAAGTGCTTTCGTCCGCCGCTGCTCTGGTTCTGGCGCTTGCAGGTGCCGCATGTCTGGCAGGCCCGCTCGTTCCTCTAGGCATGGAGCGCGCTTCCTTATGGTACGTCTGCACGGTTGATCGTCGAATGCGCTGTGTGTGGTTAAGGCCCCACCAGCATTCTCACCTAAGCACGATTCTTTTCCCTGCGTTTCTATCGTGCTGCGCAGGGAGGCGGAGCACCTCGCCTTTCGCCCGGAGTTTGAGGTGCTGAACCACCGTGGCATGTACATTTACGGAAGAGCCAAATCAAAAGCATAGCCGTTTCGTGTGCACTCCACCCCGTGTATCCCTTCCGCACCACCACCGCCGGCGTAGTGAATTCTTCTCCAACCCCCGCACCAACCCTCCTTCCCTGTCTATAAGTTAAAAACAACAATTGTACATCTGCAACAACTGGACGCGTCCCACAACACTGCTCCCCTCTTCAATGCATAACCTTCCACGAAAACGTAATGAACAGCATAGTCCCAACCACAGCGGCCATAATAAGCACATCCCTCTTCTTCTTCCTTCTAATCTGACCAATCAACCGATTAACCGCCGGCAACCCCTCAGACATGGTCTCCATCCTCTCGACCATACTCGCAAACATAGCCCGTTGTCTCTCCAAGTCTTCTTTCAAGCTCAGTCCCGTAGCGATCGCGGAATCCGCGCCAGTCGTCGCGCCAGCAATCGAGGCGCGCTCTTTATACAAGCCGTCCAGCCCGGGGCTGTCGCCCACGACCCTGACGCGGCCGCCCTCTGCGGCGGCGGCCGCCGCGCCGGCCATGAGATCCGCGTGGTCCCTCGACGCGACCAAAGCGTCCATCGTCTTGCGGAACTCCTGGTTGTAGTCGCGCAAGATCTCAGCGTGTCTATGCATGGTGCGCTGCAGTGCGGGCGCGGGCGTGGGGCCCGATTCAGTCACGGCGACGCCCATGGCGTCTACCAAGACGCGCAGGCGCGCCAGGAGCGACTGCATGTCTGTTGTCATCGCCTCCGCCGCGGCGCGCGTCTCGCGATGGCCGCTCCGCCGTTGAAGCGCTTCGTCTCCCGGGTTAGACATGGCATGGAGAGGAGGCACGTTCGTCGGTCAGCACGTGGGCGCGAAGGAGGAGGGTGCGCAGGAGGAAAGAGGGCGGTTGGAATGATGTGGGGGCTTACCTTCCGGGGTCCCGCGCGAGGAGTCGAAGGAGGAGCGCGTGGTGGATTGGAGCGAGGCGGCGAGCTTGGAGTAGTCGACGAGCTTGGCTTCAAGGTTGACTTCTAAGATGCGGGCCTCCTTGCGCATGGAGTCCCATGACTGCGTCATCGCTGCGCGGTGCGTTAGAGCTCCAAGGGAGAGGCACGTGGAGAAGGCGGAGAGGGGTGGGTGTTGAAGGGTGGGAGGAGATAACTTTGGAAGTGCGGTTGAGTGGCGGAGGAATCGTTGAGGAGGTGGTGTAGATGGCGGTGGAGCCGGGAATTGGTCGGTTGTGGCATTGATTTCCACACAGGTGGCTGACAGTGCCGCAAATAAAGCTCAGATGAGGTCCAGCAGTGTGATGTCCCAACTCGCCACTTACGGACGCCCGTACTGTAAGACAATTCCTCGGATCCGAGGAATTTTCAAAGAAAACGACTTATCCAAGTTTTACATTTCCCCACGCCTTTCTCTCGCCCCAATTCACCATTCACATCTACCGACATCCAACACAAACTGCCTCTCTCTCCCCCCGACATGCCGCCACCAGCCAAGCCTTTCCTCACCTTCGGCCTCCCCTTCCTCACCTTCATGGTCGCAGGCCTTCAAGGACTCGCTTATATCAACCGCGGCCGCTACGAAGTACGTCGCCTAAATGCAACCACCAAAAAAACACCATCTTTACAACCCTTCCCCCTCCCATTTGCGCTCAAGCTAACACCACCATACCCCCTGCTCAGGTCAAAGACGAGGTAGCAAAGCAGCAAGCCCTGATGTCGACAGAAAACAAGGTTGTCCTTCCGCCGCGTCGTAACCTCGCAGAGCTTGAAATCCCGCCCGTCACCGACTACGACATCGTCCCCGTCCCGCGCCCGGAGTGATTCTACTGGTCCTCCCAAAGTCTCCCTTGCACCGCGACGCACACCTCCTGCGCCGCCATGGCCACCTCCTCCTCGTCGTCGCCCTCCACCGTGATCTTGGTCCGGTACAGCTTGCGCGTGTCTTCTGTCGTAGCGGGGTAGCTGCCGAACGCCAGGTCCGCGTTCTTGCCATGCGCCTCGTCGAGCGTCGCCGCGAGGTCACCCTCGGAAAGCTCGCATAGCACCACGGCTCGCGCTCGCGCACGCACCTCCCCGAGCCGCTCCTTGGGCACGGACCCCAGCATCTTTGAGAAGAGACTGGGAATCCCCGGCAGAACATACACGTTGCGGTTCACGCACGCAAGCGGCACCCAAAGTTCGCCGGTCCAGAACGTCTCGCACGGTGCGGGCAAGATGGCCATGCGCAACCGCGCCGCGTTGATCTCCATGTGCGGCTGAATCTCCCGCATCATTCTCAGCGTCTCCTTGTGCTCCTCCAGCGGCAATCCGAACGCCTTGGCCACCCCGGCGTACGTCAGGTCGTCCAATGTCGGGCCAATCCCACCAGATGTGAACACCAGGTCGTGTTCTTTGGAGAGCCGCCGCACTGTCGCCGAGATCGTGTCGATGTCATCTAGTATCGTTTCCGTTTTCGTCAGCACTACGCCGTGCTCTACTAGGAATTTCGCCAGCGTTTGAGTGTTTGCGTCTTGCGTCTTGCCGGTCAGTATCTCGTCGCCGATTACCACTGCAGCAGCGGATTTCCGATCGAGTATCATGTTGGTACCAACCGCTGACGTTTGCAGCCTTCGTTCTGGGGCTAGTCGCCTGCGAGTATACTGCGTGCACACGCTTGTGCGATGCAAGGACCGTCGGAGTGCGCGAGCGGCAAAGTTTGAAGACTGAGCAGCGAAACAGAGCATGATGTGTATGTGTGGTGTGCTCGAGCCGGTCTTGCTGTGTATGCCTGTGATTGACGCGAGGAATTCCCCTTTCCCCAATAAAAGGTCTTTTTCGGTCAATTTGCGCGCCAACAAATTTTGATCTCTTGTCCATTGGTCGCAGATTTCTGAGTGTGCTCATGTGCTATTGATAGCAAAGACTAAGTTCAGTGCCGGAGAATCACTTGGTCAAGAAAATGCATCCGTGCCGCTGAGTTGCAGCTGAAGTTCACATGCAGCGTTTATTTGCCCCAACCTAGTTGATAGCTATGTACCTGGCGCGATGCCGAACCGAACGCTGCTTGTGCAGCCACCTGTCGAGTGTTGCGCTCGTGTGCAGATTCGATGGGACAGGAGTGATTTCAGGGTGCTCCCGCAGGTGAATCTAAGCTCTGCATTCCCTGTCTTGACATGTACACTTCGACAATGCGCTTCGACATATAACCAATCGTTCTGAAGTGTGGTTAACCAGAAGCATAAAACCGAGGCACACAAGTCGCATTAGCTAGGTCCGCTCACTAGCCGGTCCAGTGCCACGCATCGCCGATTGCATCGCCTGTTGAAATTGCAAACATACCCTCTTTGTTTTGTCAACCCTCGAATCCGTGCACGTATCTCCTCAAGGTCCAGTTCCTGAGCACTCCCATTTCGAACCCTCTCCGTCGCAGCCTGTCTCAACGATACGACCCCACGCTTGACCAGATCCAAAGTCTCATCTGAAGACCTGCTTGACAGCTCCTTGTGCATTTCCAGCAGATACGACAGATAGGAATCAAAAAGTAAACAGTCATGCGCACATAAATCTATCAAAATATCAGCTTCCAACCGCCGCAGCACGCTCTCCTTGTTCTTTTCAAATTCTTGGCGAATGAAAGCGAACAAATGTTGCAATGTCTCTTTGCTCGACTCAGCGCCTCCTCGTTTATTTGCGAAGTCGCATGCCAGTCGCGCTTCGTTTGCTAGGATTTCAAACATTTCTTCGTCAAGTTTGTCGCAAATGTTGTGTAAGTGTTGCTCCATATTCGAACTGGCCAGTTGGTTATGTCGCTTCCATAGCACATGGGCTTTCGCAATCACCTCATGGCGGCGCTCTCCTTCGAGCACTATCGGATCAAGATTGCAGGATGGTCGAGTTCCGGGAGGTATCATGGCCGTGATGTCGCGGAGAAGTCCATCCAGTGATGACAGATTCCTTTTCCTATCCATTGCATCAGCGATTGCAGCGACCAAGCTTTCAAAAGTTTCTTTTTCTTGATCTTCATCAGTGTCTTCATTCTCTGCAGAAGACACGGGTGATATAATGTATCCGAGAACATCCGAAGACAGACCCTCATACCCAAGGACTGAGTCAAAAAATGTTCGTTCTGCATTTAGAAGCGGCTCGACATGTAGATGCTTTTGCTTTAGCTTTGTCGGTATCACCCATCGCGAAAGAGATTGTCAGAAACAAACCACATGTAATCATCCCTCGGACAATATGGAATACGCACCTTACTAGAAAGGAAAGATATATCACTAAATTCCTTGACGGCATTCTGCACCCACACCGCCCATTGATGAGCATTTTGGAAGTCTTCCTCGCCCCACCCAGCGATCCCGTAGCTCTTTAGAAAAGAAACACTCCAAGAGAAGATGCGTCAGTAACGAAGCTGGATGCGCAAGATCGCACTGATGAAGGATGCATGAAAAGCGCACGAAAGCTGGTGTGAGACCTACCCTCGCAATTTTCATCTGTGAAGCAAGATATACCGCATTTTCAACAATCTCATCCGCTTCTTGAACAACGTTACTATCAACAAAGTCGCTGCCATTCTTTTCCCCCGGATACTCGTTCTTTTGAGGTTGGACTTCATCGAGAGCTAGAGCATCGCCGCGATTCTCCGATCTTCGTCTCTTGCTTCGCCTCCTCGCATGCGCTGTTCCCGTGTGCTCTTGCCTGTCGACGGACGTCGCGAAACGTTCATTGCAACCACTTTCATCGCACTTTAATGGTTTATCTGCCTGGTGTATCGTCTCGTGCTTCTTCTGCTCAGCTGCGGTAGCAAAAGAAACTACACAGCCTTGAAACCGACAGGCAAGTAGCGTGGCGTCTGCCCGCGAACTGCTTCGTGTGCGTCGCTTGACCATAAGAGATTCACTAATTCGAAAATCTTGGCCGCTTTATGATTGGAAAGGGAGGCATTCGGTTTGTACGCTTCTGCATTTGCATACAAGTAAAGCTACTTCCCAGCCTAGTTCAGATATGCGTGCACTGTACCCTTGGTACCTTGAGCAGTCCATGTCGACGTTGTAGGCAAGTCCACATTCCCAATTCCTTCCACCGGATCACAGAGCTCAGCTCCTCATTTTGCCTCGAAAAACAACGTGGACACGTGGAAAGTGATCAAAATGTACTCGTTGTTGAAATGAAATTTGGCGGATCTTCAGCTTCGCGGAGTGAACTTGTTTTGTCCTCTCCCTCTCGGTCGAGACGCATAGCGACAACATCGGCTCGGGCCACTGGGACGTTTATCACCCTGTGATCAATCAGTGAAACAGGGGGGAAGTTTGGAGGACTCGATCCAAAACGCACTTGTTTTGTGCGATGTCGTTATCATTAGCACCACCAAGATTCTTTTCACGACTATCCAGCCTGTTCAGAGTAAATACGACGCCAACAATACTCGTTGCGCACCTCGCTTATCCTGAAGTGTCAGGTGTGCGTCCACTGGAAGCCCTGCGTGGGATCTGGGAATCGATCGTGCTGGCTGTGCCGAAGAAGAAGACAACCCACAGCAAAAAGCGAAAACGCATGACACACAAATGGTTGCGACCACATGCAAGTATGACGCGATGTGAGATTTGCGATCGATGGAAACGCCCGCACACGTACTGCAAGCCAAATTGCATAGGCCGCCGAGAGATAGGGGTTTAATTTGTCTACATGACGCCACTGGGCGTCCCAGTTTCATTCGTTTCCGCTACTATTGCGTTCAACATACTGGCCGGCTCGGTATCCCGCCTCGTACCAGGAGAGCAATAGCGCCTCTAGATCCGGGGATGAACCGGGCGGTGGTGGCGGGGGAGGAAGGAAAATTGACTTCGAAGCCCTCGCAGGTGCGGACGTGGGCGGTGAAAGTGGTGGGGGGACCGGAAATGTGATTGTCGCTGGTGCGGTACGATTTGCGTCTGGTTGAGTCGTCGGACAAACACTTTGTTGCCCAGCCGAGTGTGGTTGAGATAAACTTCTCTCCGCGACGTGCTTCTGCCTTTTTCTTTTCTTTGCTTGACTAGGCTTCCCATTGGGTGCGGCAAAGTCGGTGGCATTCCCGTTTCGCTCTGTATCACTAGCGAGTCTGTGGGAGCGGACGGCTCTTTCATAGGCTTCAATGAGAGCAGTGTCATCCCATGTGTCGGGTTCGGCGGATGCGAGAGGGACGTATCCTGCTTTTCGTTGCAATTCACGTGTGGAGAGCAAGGAACGGTTAGCATTTCACATTGATTCTTTTTGGATAAAGGCTCGAGAAAGCGCGTCGAAACAAATATGCATGAACTCACGTTCTGAGCTCTCATTCATGTTTACGTCGTCTGATGGTCTCAGTATCTGTCTGAACGGGGCGTGGCAATGATACACAAGAAAGCTGATGACCCCGGTGAGATCGTCGGGAATTTCTAAGAAAGTTTCACAGAAGAAGGCTGATGTTGTAAACGAAATGTCGGGGACCACTCTGCATGCGGTTCCCTCCATATGGCCTTTCTTTCTGGTCTTGCATAGCTTCTCATACCATGGGTAAAAAAAGGAAAATTTTGACGCAGTTTCCTGTTTGATCCGAGTCCCACGTCATCCTATCCAACGGATGACGGCGACGCGCCCATGCACTTTCGCGGGATGTGGAGTGAGGACCTCAAGTATATAAGATATTCCTCAGGACAAAGCAACTACCTGTCATCTAAATAGATGAGCAGTTCAATCCGTTAGCAATGTCCGCCCTCGACCTCGGTACTCCGGCCGCCAACGCAAAGCAAGTCCGGGAACTATCGCAAGCACTTAAATCACTTAACGACTCGTCGAGGCTTTATTGCTTCAACGCAGTCCTGGCCCACACCGGTGCATCCCGAGCTCTTGCGACTCTCTCAAGTGAGGATGCGGATCAACTTTTCTCGGCTGTTCAAGCAGGGTTGGTCAACCCGAACCCGTACAGTCGTAATGCGTCCCTTCGCGTTGCCGTCCTTTTATCAAAGCATGCGCCACCATCGCTCGTCGCGGACCATTGGGCATCCCTGACCTCTCGAGTTATCTCGATTCTAAAATCTGCTCGGGGCGTGAATCGTTCTTTGACTGCACAGGCGCTAGCTGCAGTAGCATCGCTCATCACCGCTGGAGCTCCGTTGACACTCGAGGGAGGCAACCAGAAGGTAAGCATTACAACAGCATGCCATTCTGCTGTGGTTCATGTCACTCGTTTCTTGGAAGGTGACCCTCCCTCGGGGGACGTTGCGCTGGCTTCGATAGCTCTACTCTTTGCTATTCTCAATACAGCCCCGAGAGAACTTCGACAGGTTCTCCCACGACTGGAACTTGCACTGTGGGGCAAATGGGTTGGACATCCTTTGGAAAGCGTGCGACAAGCTTCCGCCAAACTGCTAGCTCATCTACTGATATGTTGTCCGGAAAAAGTTAAGCAAAAAGTCTTCGATGAGCGCATTGAGTCTGGGTGTACAAAGCTTGATGAAATTCTGAGTATTGTGGACCATTTTACTTCTGCTCGCCAGTCTAGAAGAGCTGTAACACCCTCAATGTTGCTTGCAGTTGCGGACTTAAAGGAGCAAGCTGCTTCGGGGTTTGCAGACCGGCTCAGTCATCTCTACTCTGCTGCTTCTTTCATGCTTCAAGAAGTGCTCAACCACGGTTCTCTAACGCCACTGTTCATATCTATTCCCAAACTTTTACACACACTATGTCGCGGGTTCTCCCATAGACAGATTGACCTGTACACACCTGACCTGGAGGGTGTCGCATTGAACGCTGACGATGTCCTTCGTTTGATCGCGATTACTGAAAGAGAATCTCTTCGCACCTTAGTCACACTAACTGAAAGCGTTGATCGCTCGGCTATGCTTCCGTATGTTCATGTCCTTGCTCAAGCATTTCACCGTCAATTGTCATACATGATTCTAAAAGTACAAACAGCTCCAGGGGCTGTTGCCGCTATCGTACAACGCAGCCTTCTTTTTGACGCCATGGCACGAATAGTAATGGTTTTGGGATGCGGCTTCATTGAGCAAATTTTGGAGCCGTTCGTGAAATTGTTTGAGTGTGACATTGCAATATACTCAAAAGCGGCACATGCACAGAGTTACTTGCTGTCGAAAAGCTCTTCTGCCATCTCCGAATCAGCACGATTTCGAAAAAGGCGTAAGGTCGCGAACTCAAGAAACCGAGAAGCGCACGCAAAGGAGATGTCCGCGGTTGACAGCACGTCTGATAAATCAGTGACATGGGCATCAGCAACCATCAGGGATTTGCAAACTGTTCTAATATCTGGCACTCGATTACTGACTGCAATAGTCGAAAACAGAGGCCTTCTCGAATCACGAGCTGTGGACGCATTGCGCCGGATTGAAATTTTGATGGAACGGATCGAGCGATTTTCCACATCCTCGACTGAATTCTTAGAGCTCATCAGAGCGATGGCTCTCGGAGGCGGCCCCAGCCGTCTCAGTGCGGAAGCGAGCCCGTTTCTTCTGCGATGCTTGTCACTGTCGAAGCAAACAACTCTATCCATGGCATCGTCTCCGCAGTTGCGTAGCTCGGGTTTGCGAATGAGATCAACAGCAGAACTCTTGCTACATCCTCGAGGGCCCCCGGTGGTGCGAGCCAAGGTCCCAAGGCGGAATGCTAGTGATCATCAATCGCCTGTGACTGGATTCTTACCGCAGCAGCAAGAGAACCCCACTCCGCATCAATTAGATGATGATGAGCCGCAAGGGACAGATAAAAGTGACGCAGAAATGCTTAAACCTCGTAAGGAGGATGGCTTATCGTCGGCTTTCGAAGGAAGTCGCAACGAAATTCCAGGCGGAGATAATGGCAAACGACTCGAAAATTTTCCAGGACGCGACGAAAAGGACAGAGGGGCTGGAACGAAAACACGGGCAGAAGCATATCTACGAAATGCTATGGATTCAGATCAGAAAATGCCTCTCTCTGAAGGCGTTGTGAAAAAATCTACAGAGAACCATGCAAATATTGGGACTGGCGTAGCGGTCTCTGCAGGCACAGCAGCAAGCACCATTCACGAAAGTGTTGCTGGGACAGGCCTGGTGACCGTAAACATCCCGCATTCGACCTCACTACAGAATGCTCCTGGCGGTGTTCTTCCCATCACGGTGGAGGCTGTGGAAGGCATTTCTAACACTCTGGCTAAGGAATCCGTTGGTGGGATCGAAAGTGGAGAAGAAATGATCGCGACCTCCCCCACAAGGGAAGTTCAGCCGGCTGCAGTGAAAGATACATTCAACAATTCTTCATCAGATGTGGACGAAGATGCGCTCGTGGCTTCCTTGACATTTGAGCCTCCTGACGCAGAATGATTCATGTGTTTAATACATCGTTATTAACTGAAGGGAAGCACCATTACTTATATCGCTGTGGTTTGCATTTCAGCCGGCGAATCCTTGTTTTCACGGAAGGAAGTGCAGCCTTGTAGGACCTTAGCGCTGTCGCTTTGGGAATTGATTGTCAGTCTGGTCAAAAAGATGATCGATGCTTCGCTTCGATGGCAGGAGGGATTGGCCCTCAGCACGAGAAGTGGCCAGAGGGTCATACCCTATCACCCTTGGAGTGAGGGGCAATAATCCGGCATTTGTTGGGCTTGGAAGGCTAAAATGGTGCCCGCTTCCAAATCCTAGTTGCGCACTATCTCCCGAACCATCAAGATTGTAGTTCAAAAAGGGCGTAAGTGGCACTGGGATTGAGTCTCGTTCGCTTGGAGTTAGTTGATTCCACGGAGCCCAGGCTCCTAAACCAGTTGGGGTCATTCCAGGTAGGCGGGCGCTCATCAAGCCACGAAAGGATTCATTCCCACTTGAAGGACTGGACATTGAATGTAGTCCAGACGGTGTGCCAGAGGCGAAATCCTCTCTATTGGGATTTGGAATGGCAACCGTAAGGTTTGGACGGAGGCGGGGTACTACCCGCTGGCTAGACTCCTGCAGTTGGCCATCTGAATGAAGTTGTCCCTCGGAACTGACTACGCTCGCCTGCAGCGTTACCTCAGCATTTTCCGTTGAGTGAGATACGGCCGAGCCGCCGGCTGGGGCCAAAATCTCTCGAGGATTAGGCAGAGGAGCAAATTCATTTTTCGGTTGCACGCTTCTGGTTTCAGTGCGCAGTAATTGAGTTTCGCGCTTAGGAGTAATCGACGTTCTGCCTAAATAGGGGGGTGGGAGCATGGTTGAAGCAGCATTGTGGTCAGGTTCCTTTTCTTGTTGAATAAAAGGAAATCGTGCGCTTTGGCCATTAATGGCGGACGGAGTGGGCAACCCTAATGCAGCTGACAAGTGACGACCGGCGGTGCTTGGAGTGAACATAGATGGGGCAGATAGCTGCGATGGGAGAGCCGGCGCGATTGACATCGAAGGAGGCCTTCCCGCAATGACGTGCTGGTTTTGTGCATGTTGACTAACAACCCCCGATGTTGGATGCATGTGAAAGCCATCTGTATGAGCTGGCGCTCTTATACGTGTCGGTTCGAGCTCCGGTCCAGGGGGTATCTCATGCGGAGTTTCGAGACGGTAGGCCAAATTGCCGGGCGACTCTCCGGAGGACAACTTTCTGCCGTTGTAGTACTGCTCTGCACCAGGCTGTGTATCGGAATTTTTGAACTTGTGTGTCGGCCGGGGTCGCCGTGCAGCAGCCGCGGACGCATCCATCGCCGCTTGAGCAAGTTTTGGTTCATTAACAGGGATATTGGAAGTCCCCTTGGATGCTGCTAACTCAAAGAACTAGAAGGCATAGCAAATGAAAAAAATTTGATCAGGAAAGTCGTTAGTTGTTCAATGCCAGTCACAGTCAACTGTGAATAACTTGGGTTTCGTATCGGTAGGTATTAGACGTACCCTCTCTTTTTTTCGCCGCTCACTCGGTCCGTTATACGTCGCATACTTTTGCAAAACCGTCTCTGGTTCGACAGAACTGTACTCGAATAACTTTCCGTTGTTGAGGTTGAAGATGATAACTGTAACCTCACAGTCACATAAAATGCCCTGCGGAAGTATTTCGATGTCAATGAAAACGATCCGCAGTTAGATATCAGCAAGCGTACACACATCTAGACTTTGAGGAAAGGGGTTATCTACATGGGTTATCCACATCCTTACCAGTTCCATCGCTTTCTTAAGCAAACCATTCTTCCTCTTGAGAAACGTCACCTACTTAATCGAACAGAGATGCCCAATCGTCAGTTAGATATAAAAACAGTGCAGTCCCTCAGCTCTATATTCTGTGTCCCACATAAATCATGACGCACCTGGCGATTTCTGCTGTCTTCAATGCGCTGGATTTTGATCTTTTTCCTCCCTGCTGTTTTCGGCGGCGAAGGAGGTCTATCCGAAGACACGTTAGCGCTCATTTTCTCTCTGCGCTAGAGGCGCTTCGCAACCCGGCCGCTTCTGTCAATCTTTCCGGTTCTTTGAGAAGCTCCCGTGGCAGGTTGATACCAAAATGTGCAGGGAACCGAAATGGAGTTCAGCTATTCAACAAAAATATCGAAAGCAACATCGACCCATGCAAGTATAAGGACCGTTATTAGAATCTTTTTGCGGGAAAAAAACGCTGTACCCACGCAGAAAGTAGCGTTCGAGGGATAGCCTGTTTTAAAACAATGGATAAACTTCATGAATAGACTTCTCAGCAATTCTTGGGAGTCATAAAACTGAGGTTTGCATATTCCTTTCTAAGGACTTTTTCGTTTTCCTTTTGGGTTTTAAACCCTTTGAGGTGATTGCGTGGCAGAAAGTAGTGCTGGGAATCATACATTGATTATTTCACAAGAAACATATGCTGAACACAAATTTTTGGACTTCTTATCCTTTCCATGCCTTGAATCATGTTGCAGCATTCACCTTATTTCTCTCGTTCAAGACCTGCTTTCGCGACCTTAAAAAAATTCCTTGGCATAAGCGATTAATTACCACTCCATGACATTTGATAGTTGAAAGCAGAAGGATCCTACATCTAATTGTTTACTTCTTTTCTGTTCATTACTGCCATTGATTTTGAACCTGGGAGCATATCCTCTTCTTGCCCTGTACCATCACTAGGTAATTTTCCGCGATATGAAATGTGATCCTTTTCAACCAAGTGTGTCATGCAAACCTGAAGAGGAAGGGAAACGTTTCGTTAGATATAGTGCTGCCAATAGTACTGGAGTTCAGGAGTGCGGTTTTTTCGATTCAACGGGTCAATATCTCTGTACACGCATAGGTTCGCTGTGTCAGTCTAAGGGATTCTTCGTTCGAATAGGCATATTTGAAAGAAATTGGTTGGGGCATCACAAAAGAAGCACTCTGCTTCCATACGTTACAAGATTCGACAGTTGCAGGAGGCCTGCTGGAGAATTCAGACCACAAGGCTACTCGAAGTATCAACCATCCCTGTTTTGTGAATCGGGCATGCCCTGACCGGCTATTACAAGAGTTCTTCATCAGATTGCTGGTGTTGTCATCTCAGAGGACCATTGTGCAGTTGCCCCTCACGTGTCGTTCCTCTCATTCACGAAGGAAATATGTCCTATCAAGGGGAAGAAATCCTCGAGAATAGGAATTTTCCAGTACCAGTCACCAGGTCGAGACTAAATGGAGCAGCAACACTACCTCAGCCATGTGTGTCTATTAAAGATCCCAGCCTCAGCATATTATGGCTCGGTTTTACATCACCCTTGAGTAATTTCCCATACCCTATCTTTTGGAACGGATCATTGCAGACTAGGCGTCTGGCGGATCTAATATATATAGCGTGTCTTTTTAACACAAACAAAGACTTTCCAAATTCTAAATGGTGGTGGTTCGAAAGTCATAAGTATGAAGCAGATCTTTTGCAGTGGACGATTGATGTAGTGTCTGAACAATTTTATGAGTCATGGAATATCCTCATCGCTGCAGTCATTATCTTAGATCGTGTCATAGCGGCGGGTGTTCCTCTTACCGAGACCAACGTTGTGCGCGTGTTTGGAGCCTGCCTAGTGGTTGCGATCAAGCTCGTCCTAGATACAAATGTCTGTAATTCTGAGCTAACCCCTCTTCTCAACTGTCCAACGCAAACCATACACATCCTCGAAGCGGAGGTTCTTAAAGTTGTGAATTGGGAGGTCTTTGTCTCGGAAGCGAACTTTGCGCAGTACTCCAACGCAATCACATGGCCGTTTATTACATACCGGGTGGCAGCTGTGTCTATTTGGCATGAGGTCGTTCCGGGGTCGAGCTGAACCTGCTGAAATATGGCAGGTCCTCAGGAAGGTCAACGTCTCGTAACGTCTGAAGGGTGGCTATGGAGAGGCCGTTTGCTTTGGCAATTTCTATTGTCTCTTCACACACCATAGACGTACTCCAAGGTATATCATGAAATAAATACGAATGAGCGGTCTTCATTCCCAGCAAGTAGTATCCTCCATCCTGAGCAGGGCCAATGACGACATCGGCCCCGTCCAACTCGGCGAAGGCTTCTTCAAGTAGAACGCTATCGATTTCTGGAATGTCCGCTCCAACGACGACTACCTTTCGTGCTCCGTCACGGAATGATGCATGAAATGCGGTATCTAATCGATGGCCTAGATCCCCGCTTGTCTGGGCAATGAAATCTTCCTTGGATGTAGAGAAATGCGGCGGCGTTCTCAGCCATTTTTTCATGCGCTCCTTTTCATCTCTACTTGCGCTGCTAGATGCATAATGTATACGGGAAGTGAGGTGCGGCGCAAGTGTGGATGAAGTCAAAAGTGAGCGAACTACGGATACAATACGTTCCGTCAATTGTCGAGAAATGTCGGCTGCGCCTTCCTTGCCTAAAGCAGGAATGAGACGGGTCTTGGCATAGCCCGGAGTAGGATACTTGGTAAAGATGAGAACGTGGATTTCAGCAGATTCATTTGAAGATAGCGGGGCAGACACGGACATCCTGTGATGATGAAATCGCAGTGGGATGGCTCAGTGTAGGGCGACAAGCCAGCAGGCCCCAGTCCCGCACAGGCATGCGATGCGTGAGCTGGTCACCGTTTTCATCACTATGAAGAGAATGCCTCGTAGCAGTAGGATAGGCTGAAGACGATATGCATACGTCCTTATAAGGTTACATATGTATAAGGCATAGTTTCCCCGCTTGTGTGTACAAAGGAAGTCTGGCGCATGTGCTGAGGTCCAATCTTAAGACAGTTTGGACGGGCTTGGACGGGCTTGTTTTGGACGGTCATGGACACTTCTTTTTTGAAATACATAAAATAATCGAGCTGGAATTTTTAAGTGTGCGCAAATCAGGATCTCGTCCTCCGTGACACCATCATCACAGCAACATTACGGTTGTGTGTCCTCTTCCCTCGAGTAGTCTCCAATACAAGACGCGAACAAGAGAATCATCATGTAGTCCATGACGCGCTGGTCAAATTCTTCACCACCGAGATGAGTATCACCGTACGAACTCGTACACATCTCCGTGCCTCCCTTTTCACCACACACGCACATCTCCAACTCTAACCCCCTCATCCCCCCCTCGCTCTCCCTCCGCACATACGCCCTCTCTCCATCCCTCGATCCGGTATACAATCCTTCCCTCCAGTATTAGTCTGGCTGCCTTTGGATCTTTCCGCTCATTCCCTCACTGGATGCTCAGGACCCCAAAACGGTAATCTCCAGCACTAATAACAACCAGCTCAAAGAACTGGTCTACTCAAGATTTCCGGCTTCAAAGCCCCTCCTACCCGGTCAAGGCCCTCTCTCTCCAATGGAGAAGCGCCGATTGGTTATAGTAGCTGCAACAGTTGGGTATCACCCCGATCCCTTCAAATGGAAGACAAGCGCACAAGACAACTTGTCAATGATGAGTAACTTACTAGTTTGAGATTAGTAGCGAAATAATCTCCGGTTCACAACTGTGAACTCCTGTGAACTCCGTTGCCCCACTAGGGGAAAGTGAGTCACGTAAAAATACGGAAAGGGGATGAGTGGCCCTCTAAAGGCCACCCATCCCCCCGTACTTGTCGCTATCGCGCATCCTGCTATTTGGCCCAGTTTTAATTCGTTGATGTTTTGGTCACACGACTCGGACATAAATTACATTCTGTACATAACCTTGTCATGTAATACTGTAGGAGGATTCGGAATGCTCGCGACCGCATCACCTGAATCGCCAACGGTAAGACTACCTATTGCTTCTTTGATGGTCGCGCCTCGTTCATCTGCATCGCCCTCATTTTTACAACCCCTGTTGTCGATGCTCCAGACAAAGCGGAGATGCCACAGTCCACCGCCGAGTACCTCGGCGGCTACATCCGTTTGATCGGCGACACCCTCTCCCAGCGTTTTGTGAATCGGTCACCTCCTCAAGGACATGCACTGTTCCATTCCTCCAGCGGCTACTTGCGAGGAAAAGTTGCCCTAGTCACTGGAGCAAACACAGGAATCGGCTTCGAAACGAGTCGCTCGCTCGCCGCCGCAGGGGCAACTGTCGTGTTGGCTTGCCGAAACCGCGGCAAAGCCGAGGCGGCAGCACAAGCCATCCGTCTAGCTGTTCCAGACGCCAACATCCAGATTGAAAACTTGGATCTCTCGTCACTTTCGTCCGTGCGCGATTGTGTGCATACCTTCGCATCGCGTACTGCGTCTGCCGCCGCACCCAGACCGCTGCACATACTCGTATTGAATGGCGGTGTCATGGGCGCCCCGCAATCGTCCCCAGAAACGCATTTCTTTGTTAACCATGTCGGGCACGCACTGCTCACGCTACTCCTCCTCCCCAACTTACTCGCTGCTCAGAACGAGACTACTAGGGTCGTGCTTGTGTCCAGCTTGACGAGTGTTATCTCGGATCTGAGGTGGAACGATCTTGATTTCAAGGCGAGGAAATACAATTGGATGACTGCGTATGCAAACAGCAAGCTTGCCATGCTGCTTTTTATGAAGGCACTTGTCCGACGGCTCGGCAGCGCACCGATCACGGTGAACGCTGTACATCCTGGAGAAGCGACTTCAGACGTTGCGAGATATCTAGGACGAGTGTGGATGTGGTTGCACCAGAATGTCGGGAAGTTTTTCTTACTGAGCACCGCAGAATCGGCAAGGACATCGGTTTATGTTGCTGGTGCGAAAGAAATTGGAAAAGACACTGGACACATGTTCCATCGCGTGTGGCACAAGATGGAAATTCCGGAGCGGCTGCTTGATGAGGAAGATGTGGAGCGATTGTGGGAGGTCACCCTTGCGATGGCAGAAGTGAGAACGGAAGATTTGGACATGCTTACCCGGATTGCACTGGCCCATGGGGTGGACAAGACTCTAATTCGGGTGCCCCCTTGAAAGAACGACTTCCACGGTACAATAGTTTACTCATACTTTTCAGGTCGACAGGTTGGTCCACTTACCCAAATTGCAGTGTCATCGTGTATCCGTCATAAGAAATGGAAAAGGTGCATCTCGAGCTGAAGTCCGCTCCGGTGTCCATAGAAGTCCAGACTTTTGAGAAGCACGCCTGCAGTGTGTGTAGTCTTTTTTTGTCTAGTTCACACCGATGAGAAAACAACTTTGTTGTGGTACCGCAATGACATGTCCATCCATCAATGCACATACAAGTGCGGAAAATGTCAATTAGCGTTGGTTGGGTTTGCCTCGCAGGTTTTCTGGGAGAAGATTATACGTAGCGAAGATGATCCTCGACCACTGGGAACGAATGCTTGCCTCCGCACCTGACAATGGCTTATCGCCTGTGTCCTTTTTCAAACCAAGTTCCATCTTGAAAGTTTGCAACGAATATCCCCTGGCAGCGGCATCACAAACGCTCTCAACAAGGCCAGTCAAGCCCGGAACGAGGGAATCCATCTTGGAACCCTGGAGGTCAGCAGACACAGGAGGTGGTGTGCGATCCGACGCAAAGTTGAACTTTGCTAGGGTGAGATAGACCAAGGCGAGCCAGATGAGTCTAGTCTCTTTCTCCTGATCATTGAGAGAGATGTCGCGCCCCATATACTTGGCCTGAGTCTCATTCGCGGCAAGCTCAAGCTTGATAGCGGTGATGGAATAACCCGCTTTGTAAGCAGCGATGCAGGCGATGACGAATGCTTGGATAGCGTCATCGTACTCGGGGCCGACGCCAGCAGTCATAAGGCGGATCCAGACGTTGCGGAAGGTGACCTCCAGTGCCTTTGTGATGATGGGACCGCCTGGGGGGTCTGAGGAACCCGGGGGGGGACCTCCTGCTGCTTGAATGATCGGGAGGCGGCACGGTGTTGGGCGCACGCGCAACCGGCGGGAGCTGCGGGAGGAGGCAGTGGGGCGGAAAAAGGTGAGACGGAGGCGGCAAAGGGCGCATGGGAGAGTGAATGCTGGGGTGGAATTCATCGCGGATCGATGTATGCGATGAGGCAACCTGGCCACGAGGGTGAGAGCCTGAGTTTACACTCAGCCTGAGTCAGACACTTTGTTGACTTCAGGGGGGGGGGAATTGGGGACGTGTTTGATAGCGCACCGGGATGTGCAGGGAGGTGAGATGTGCGCCGCACAAGAGCATGGGAATGGCAGAAGTTCGGCCTCTGTTGAAGAAATGAATGCCGTAATTGACCTGAGACGTGGGAGACGTGGGGGCGTGGCAGGCGTGTGGTTGGAGATGAGACTTGCAGATGGATGTTTGCAACGTGTTACACGTGTACCAAGTTGTCCAGCTCCAGAGAGGCAGCGCAATGCGACAGATTTTGCATCCCGGACACTGCTGGCTGGGGGCCGCACATTTGCGGCCCTGCCCTGTTTGCAAATTTGACCACTTTCCTATGCCACGTCTGGGCCCCTCTTCTCCTCCTCTCCCTGAGTGCCCACCCCCCTTCAACGGCCGCCACCTCTCCCATCCCTCCCTATCTCCCTGCCTCCTCTTCCCGTCCTCTGTTCACCTCCTTCCACCCCCTCCTCCCCCTCATCACGTACACTAAAACCCTCCCCAATGCCCTCCCCGCTCTCCGTCCTCACGCTCGCCCTCCTCTTCGCCACTCCCCTCACCCACGCCCGTGTTCTCCGCGACTTCGTTCGCCCCGGCACCAACCGCTCCGCCAATTCCCCAGCCCTCTCCCTCGCCTTCCCGGTCGAAAACTCCCGCAACCGGCACAACATCCGCCGCGGCTCCCGCCCGGCCTACGCCCCGCCGGCAGACGACTCCGACCCCCCCGGTGTCCGCATCTACGACTCGTTGGACGCCGTCCCCACGGCACGTCTCCTCGCCCAGGCTGCACGTCATAAGAAATGCTTCTCCAAGGGGCAGACCTTGTGCTGGGCCCCGTACGTCTGTGGTCACAGATGTGAACAAATTTTGCTTGCCGTCGACGGGTATTGCAAGAAGTACGCCCAACCGCCCGACGGCACAGAGTGTACGGATAAGCAGGGCAGCTGCGCCCTCTCCCTCAGCTGGAAAAGATGCAAGAAGGCCAGGAAGTTCAACCGCTGTTTTGCCCGCGTGTGTTATCGCAGAACCGCTGCCCTACGCCATCACCAACATCAGAGTCTCGCCATTCCCAGGCCTGTGAGCTACGAGGATACCGAGAACGTCGCCATTGTGCGATACAGGAGACCCCTGCCCAAGCATGAAATACTTGCCAGGAGGAACAGGCAGTCTAGCACTCAGAGCGCAATTTTCAAATAACGCTACTTCCGCAGTTTTGTATCTCTTGCTTCCACAGTTTTTATCTTTCGTAGTACGCCCGCTTTCCGCCCATGGTTTGCGGCTTTGTAACATACCTGTATTTTGTAGCAGACCCGTCGATGATTTGTGTAGTGTGTATTAAATATGCCTTTGCTTCCCACAGCCGGCCT
Organism: Chondrus crispus; assembly: GCF_000350225.1. NCBI lineage: Eukaryota > Rhodophyta > Florideophyceae > Gigartinales > Gigartinaceae > Chondrus > Chondrus crispus. The sequence goes on along the minus strand of NW_005179007.1, from coordinate 138,000 downwards.
CACTTTGTGCGCTCTCGTGACACATCGGAAAAGGTGGGGCCGCTTCGTGTTAGCCAAAGTTAAATTTTGTGCTCTAGCTCAAAATTACACAACAGAGGGGCACAAAACTTAAGACACGTGTAAGATTACACGTGGCCCCGTGTACGCTTTTAGGCTCTCTGAGCATCGAAACGAGTGGACGCATCATAGAGCAATGAGATATCGCCCAGATCGCATCTGATCTTATAATGACGTCGCCTTGCTCCTTGTCCAAACGGCCTCCCCGTCGGCGGCTGCAGCCCTCCCTCCATCATGAAATTCTGCTTCATCCCCCTCTCCACCCTCCCTCAATTCCTCTCTCGATCCCCTCTCCCATTCTCCCGCCCACCATTCTACTCCCGTACTCTTGCCTGCGCATCCGTCCAGCCGCTATCCAGCTCTGCGGCGACCTCAGTACCCGCCAACCCACCGAGCAACCAGCGATGGCGCGTCCGCACCGTGCAGGAGGCCCCCGATGAAGATATTGTCGGCCGCACGCTCGTTGTCAAGGGCTGGGTCCGCACCGTCCGCGACCAGAAGAAGTTTGCCTTCCTCAACCTCAACGACGGCTCCTCACTCGCAGGTCTGCAGGTCGTCGTCGACGGTGGCACACCGGCCTACGAAGTTATCCAGAAACTAACCACCGGCTGCTCCATCGCCGCCACGGGTGAGATCGTTCGCTCGCTGGGGAAGGGGCAGGCACTCGAGATGAAGGCGCAGCATCTTGAGCTCATTGGCACCTCGGACTCGGCGTATCCGCTCCAGAAAAAGAGGCATACGCTGGAGTTTTTGCGTGGCATTGCACATTTGCGCCCAAGGACTAATTCTATCGGGGCTATGGCTCGGGTCAGGAGCGCGCTAGCGTTTGCGACGCATCAGTTTTTTACCGAGCAAGGGTTTTTATATCTTAATTCCCCCATCATCACGGCGTCAGATTGTGAGGGCGCAGGTGAGATGTTTCGCGTTACTACCGCAATTCCGATGGATCCGAAGGCGAGTGGAATTCCCGTCTTGTCGCAGGCGGATGAGCAAGCTTCAGGAGATGCGGTAAAGTCGGGGGATGTGGATTTCTCCAAGGACTTTTTCGGTAAGCCCGCGTTTCTCACGGTTTCAGGGCAGCTTTCGGCGGAGACGTACGCTTCGGCTCTGAGCGACGTGTACACTTTTGGGCCCACGTTTCGTGCAGAGAATAGTAACACATCTCGCCACCTCGCCGAGTTTTGGATGATCGAGCCAGAGATGGCGTTTGCATCCCTCGCGGATGACATGTCGAATGCGGAGGCCTACATCAAGTACGTGACGACGCGCGTGTTGACGCAGTGCACAAAAGACCTGGAGTTTTTCGACAAGTATGTCGAGCCTGGTCTACTAGAAAAACTAAGGGTGGTGATGAACGAGTCGTTTGCAAGGGTCACGTACACCGAGGCGGTTGAGCTTCTCGAAAAGGCGAACAAGCGCAACAAGAAAGGAAAGCGGCGATTCGAGTTTGATATCTCGTGGGGATGCGACTTTCAATCTGAGCATGAGCGCTATTTGGCGGAGGAGCACTTTAAGCGACCTGTGTTCGTGTACAACTATCCGAGCGGGATTAAGGCGTTCTACATGCGGGAAAACGACGGGGATGGTGGGCAGACAGTAGAGGCGATGGATCTCCTAGTGCCTGGAATCGGGGAACTAATCGGAGGAAGCGCGCGGGAGGACCGGTTAAACGTGTTGGAGCGCAAGATGCGAGCCAGTGGGCTAGAGAAGGAGGCGTATTGGTGGTACCTGGATTTGCGACGGTACGGGTCGGTGCCTCACGCAGGATACGGGCTTGGGTTTGAGCGGCTGATTCAGTTTGTGACTGGGCTAGACAACATTCGAGACGTGATCCCATTTCCCAGGTATCCCGGGAGTGCGGAGTTTTAGGCGCACACAGCGGAGTGGAGGTAGGAGGGAAATGGACGTCCCGTTTGATAGTGTTGCGCACTACCCTTGATAGTGCTGTACAGTAGTGTAGTACAGTGGGTCCTACGCATTAGTGCCGCCCCGTGCGAGACCCCAAAATGCGCACTATTGGAAGACGGCATTAGTAAGTGACGTTGTCACATCTATCTGCATGCACTTGATTAACGTCTGCCTGCTCCGTGTTGGTTCTCTGTTGTGTTTCGCAGTGAGAAATGCGCGCTTAGCCGACCTTGGATGCGATATTAGGGGGTACCATATTATGGATCAGTCTCAACATCTTGAATAGTAAATAATGAAGAAATTGTCCAATTCTCCTACAGTGCCGAAAAAAAGTATAGGGACAGCATCAATACTCACATTGCTGGCATACAGTATTGTAAAGGCCAAATTTGAGGTGCGTCTAGGACTGTAAAAGCAACGAGGAGACCGAATCTGGGGTCGGATTTAAAGATCGAGAGTTCATTCACATGATATTCATAGAAACCTTATTTATGGGTGTTCGAAAGTATAAGGTACAGCGCATGTCTTTCACTACTTCATCGCTCCTAGTACTTCGTCGGACCTCCCTTTGCCATTACACACTCAAAGCACCGCTTTTGCATGGAACGGACAAGCTTTTCCAGGCATTCTTCTGAAACTTCGTCCCACGCTTCCATTATAACTTCTAAAAGCTCATCCACGTCCTTAAATTGACGTTGGTGTGCATAAACCGTTCGCGCTAGGATGCTCCATAAATTCTCGATAGGATTCAGGTCAGGTGACTTGGCAGGCCACTCTAAGAGAGGAATTTCCTCCTCGTCAAACCACTGAAAAGTACGTCTAGCGCGGTGTATAGATGCACCATCTTGCATAAACACCCAACTTGGACCCATTTCTTGATCCACAAACGGCAAAAGATAGGACTCTAATGTATCTATATACTTAATAGCATCCTGCTTTCCATATAAAACGGCGAGCTCGCACTTCTTAGTACCAGAAAAAGCGCCCCAAACCATTACAGAATCCCCACCCTGCTGCCGTTTTGAGAACATCCGCTTGTCGGTCCGTAAATCGTGCCAATAGTACCCGAACCCATCCGGCCCGTCCAAGTTGAATTTCTTCTCGTCCGACCACACCACATTCATCCAATCCGACACCGTCCAAGTGACCTTTTCGCGACACCACTGCTCCCGTGCAATTTTGTGTCTCGGGAGCATCATCGGAGCGGGGACCATTTTGCTGTATTGAATCGTTGGCGTGGCGCGTAGGATACCTCGCACAGTAGATGGAGTTACAGGAAGACTAAGGGTCTTAACCAACTTTGAAGAACACAAATGCCCTTTGTGCGCTTCGCGCAAGAGAGCACGTCGAGCCGTGGAGGTGCGTTTGGAGGGCCTACCGGGCCTTTTCTTCTTCCCATACAGGCCCAGGTTCCTTAAAAACGTGGCCATGACGTTACGGGAGCGCGAGATATGTGCTGCAATTCGCCGAATTGTCCAATTGTTGAGACGAAGAGCCTGTATCTGCCCTTGTTCATGCTGGCTCAGATGCGTACCGCGAGGCATTTTTTGCTGTGTCGAAGTGAGCTACCGCATGTTTTGCGCTTTCGCCTTCCTTTTGTATGCGTCTAGTCTCTTTTACCAGTCTTTTCGCCGGAGATACTGCATTGTGTACAGCGGGGTTTTAAAGAAACTGCTGTGTACCTTATACTTTCGAACACCCATAAATAAGGTTTCTATAAATATCATGTGAATGAGCTCTCGATCTTTAAATCCGACCCCAGATTCGGTCTCCTCGTTGCTTTTACAGTCCTAGACGCACCTCAAATTTGGCCTTTACAATACTGTATGCCAGCAATGTGAGTATTGATGCTGTCCCTATACTATTTTTCGGCACTGTACAACTTGGCACAAAGCTCCAAAACATGCCTCTAGATCCATACATCGCTTTGGGATTGGCTGTTGAAATACAGGAAAACCGTAACAACGCCATCGCTTCCCATGAACAAGTAGCCGTTATGGGCCTCACTGTGCTGAAAATGTGGATCACATATGATATTTTTGTAGTATAGTGGCGGTCGCCAGCTATGAGCTAGCTCGAGGAAGAGGTAACAACCAATTGGGGTGTCCCGCGGTAGATCGGGACTGTGGTAGAGCAAAGGGGAAGTACGTCGGCCGACTGTAAAAGCACGACGTACTGGTCGAAGTGCGGACCCGGAATGGGACCAGCACTGGAAGGGGTGGTGCAAGAACACACAAAACAGGGGTGAACCCGAGCCTAAAGACTAGTGTCAGACACGGGCGGAGCGCCGAGTAGCGGAAACTCCTAGAGGGAACGAGCGGGACAGATGTCAATAGTGCCGCCAAGGCCAGAGGCTTGTCGTAGCCCGCGACTTGACAATCGTCACAATGCAGGGAGAGAGAAATAGGTCGTGCGACAGTAATACGCCCAGGCTAGAGGCCAGTCTTAGCCCGCGTGGTCGCAACGACAGAGTAAAAAGGAAAACAATTGGAACGTCGAGCGACAGTAACACGCCGAGGTTAGAGGCTAGTCTTAACCCGCGTAGTCGCAAAGACGGAGGAATGGAAAAGGTAAGGTAAAGGCAATAGAAGCCAGGGAAACGTCGCAAGACAGATGCTGAATGTCGCCTAAGTCAGAGGCTTGTCTTGACCCGCGGTGTCGCACCGTCGAAGGAAATCCGTTCCCAAAAGATCCTTGACTGTTTACTGTCATTGCCCGGCGCCGTCGCTTAAATAAGCGAGGTCGCGGGGTCTTGGACATTGTCCGTCCTACTGTACTACTGTACTCTATTATGTAATGCACTGTACTGTGCCATTACTACTGTACCTTGTCATATACAACCTCCGGGCTGTAATGTATACAGTAGATCTTCCGCCTGTAAGGCACCCGTGTAGTCCATCGGCCTGTAATGCCCACGTGTAGTCCGTCCGCCTGTAAGGCACACGTGTAGGCGTTCGCCTGTAATGCCCGTGTGAGCGTGTGCGTGCGCGTGTAATGCACACGTGTAGTCCGTCCGCCTGTAAGACACCCGCGGCGGCGGGTGCTGTACAAATTACAAATCTGGGCTGTGATACCACACGGCCCCCCGCCCAAACCGAAGCCGTCCCGGCGCTGCACTTGATTCTGACATCGATCTCCTTCCTCTTTTTTTTGTCTGCGTGACGTTGGGTGCGCTTGCACCTAAGCCGGATGGCCGATTTCATGCGCAAGGGCTCTGCCGCCGAGGTGGGCAATTTCGTGTGGCTCCGGGGCCACGCGGTACCTCGCGAAGTCTTCGAGCAGCGGGACTTCCGTTGGCGATGTGACAGCGCACCCGAGAACTGGAGATCGGCGAACCGCCTGCCAAGAAATTGGACACCGCAGGCCATGGTCAATCAACGCTTCGACTACAGCTTCTACGACGACGCTCTGCCGCCCGACTGGCAGTTTGATGTGGCGTTCGCCCGATACGGACGTGAACTGGCATATTGCCGTGCGTTGGCAGCTGCCCGAGCGACGATCGGTTTCTTCGACGATGCGGAGCAGTTCGATCGTCGCTGCTTGTTTGCGAAGGCATCGCTGATCCATCCAACACATTGGCCCTTCTATGAAAACCCCCAGGGCGATCATGTCGACGGTCGTCACAAATATATGCCTGAATCGTGGCATCGGTGGGAACGTTCATCACGACACCGGTTTGGCGTGTTCGCCGCTGTGCAGCATCGAGAGATTTTTGGTCTGCGACCGGAGGTTGTGAGGCAACGATGGCCGCGGGTCCCGAGAGGTTGGGAGAGGTTGGAGGTTCCTCTATGGGTGCCGGTCGGCACGCCACCTGTCGTGACGTATTTGGGAATCGACTTGGCAGGTGCAAGCCTTGACGATTGCCTCGGGAAAATTTTCTACACAGAGTTTGCTTGGCTCGCAGCAACGGAGGCCATCCATGTAGCCCGACAAGGCCGTTTGCCGCGGTTTTCCCCTTCCTTAATTGCGGCAATTCGCAGAGTTGGCGTTGATGCCATTTGTTTTGGTCACGATGACCACATGGTTGAGTTAGAAGCACTCCTTCACGAAATGGAAGTCATCCGATGGGACCGCGTGTGGCGGTGTAACGGAAAGGTTCCGAAGTATAACCATTACGGTACCCCGGTGTATGACTCGGGTGATTATGTCGAGTTCGACGCGCAACGATGGGCAACACAAATGCCGGATGCGATGTACATCCAAGAAGATTTTGACGGACGTCTATGCGAACCAATGCAATCTACAGGCTTGTTGCATACGGGTTTTCTTAACCACTGCGTGCCAAATCCGGTCCTGGCACCATGGGAGTGCGTTCGTGAGGATGCGGGTAGTAACAGCAGACGGGAGAGAAAGAATCGCCGGGGTGTGGGACATCACAACAGCACAGCACCGGCGTCGGTTGAAGCACGCGAACCATCCTCATCGACTCCTCTGGATGGCCATACTGGCTCTGTAGAGAGTGGCATTTCACAGATTAGATCACTGCTCGTCGAGCGGGGCTTGCAGCCGAGGATGGCGTCTGTCGGTATCGCACTGCCATCATCTGCCAGTGGTGTGGTCGACGTAATTGAAACCCTATTGCGCAGTAGCGCTTTGGGCAGCCTTGTGACAGCCTGTCCCTCACACCCCGCGAGCAGGGAGGAGATCAAAGATCTAGATGCGCCTGTGGATATCGAGATTGATATTTCGCAAGGCATTCCCCCTCTCCAGATTCCCCGCACGACGTACGTCTCTGTTGAACCGGCGCACGCCTTGCCTGAGCCGGTTATCGATCTCACGACTGAATAAATTCTAGACAGCCCCTTTTCTTGACCTTCTCCTATTTTCTCGACTGTTCCATCCGACATTTGCCAAAGCCATTTTTGTAAAAGGCTTTAGGATACCAGGACTTCTTTTTTTGACTAATGTGTCGTAGCCAGAAGATGGCGAAGGTGTTCTGGAACCTGGCGGCCCCGTCGGCGGAAATAGCGGACAACGGAGTTGAAAGGCAAATTACGCCCTGGTTCCCAAGTGTCACCCGACTCATCATAACCGGTCCATCGGACTCTGAATCGATCGTTTCGATCATTATACGCGACAATTGCGTCAAATGAGTGCTCTTTTCTTCTGCCGTCTATGGCATATTCCGCCTCAGAGATTTCTGATCTTCGAAGGCGAGAGAAGGGTCTCCGATGTTCTTCAGAAATGTCTTCTGACGGCGTTCTATCACCCTGCTCATCATAGGAATTATTCCTAGTCTCATGATGGGCTGATTGACTGCCGCTGGCCGCGGGCAGGTTGGGGGTTCCGTCTTCAGACTCATTGTCGTTTTCGACTTCTCTTGTAATTCTTGCTTGGACTGTCTTTTTTGAGACCCGGTCCCTGGTTACCGTCTCGGTGAGGCCATCACGAATAATAGTGACTGTGTGTGATGTCGCTCCAATGACCTCAAATGGTCCATCTGCTTTTGGCTGTAGCTTGTTCCTGGAAACCCCTCCACTTTCAGTACGTAGCGGTACTTGTCTCCTCACGAACACTTTGTCCCCAACATCCGCTGGGGATGCTATTTTTCTGACATGCTTGTCGTAATTTTCCTTGTACCGTGTCTGAGCTGCTCTTAGCGTGTTGGTGGCTCCGTCCATGAGACTTTTAAGATGATCCATCAGGCCCATACGTTCGCCTCGAGTTTCTGCCATTGTACCATTCTCGGGAATGTTTTCCAAGGCCACGGGTCCCGGAGGTCGTGACAACACAAGTTCGAATGGTGTACATCCCGTGCTGCGATGTACTTGCGTGTTATACGCGTACGTCAGAGGACCACAGTATTCATCCCATTTCTTTTGATGTTCCACGACGTAGTGGCGTATGCCTGATAATATGGTTCGGTTGAACCGTTCCACTTGACCATTGGTCTGAGGGTGATACGCAGTGGTAAAGAGATTGCGAATCCCCATGATTTGACAAATCTTTTGGAAGAACTTCGACGCGAATTGACCACCGTTATCGGATAGAAGATAGACAGGTGGTCCATAGGGATAAATCCAATTCTCGACGAAGGCTCTTGCCACTGTCATTGATGTGATGCTTTTCAGCGGTATCGCTCTTGTCATCTTCGAGGACCGATCTGAGATGACCAAAAGGTATTGGTTCCCTCTTGTCGATCGGGGTAGAGGTCCCAAAATGTCGATGGCGACGAACTCTAGCGGCCTTCTCGCGGGGAAGAGTTTCAAAAATGTAGAGTGCTTGCGCAATTGTACTCTTTCGCGGGCGCATGAGTCACATTGTCTCACACAAGCGTGACATTCCAATGCCATGGAAGGCCAGTAGAACGTGCGTCGCATTGTATAGAACATCTTTGTACCCCCAGGATGACCTGATGTTCTTGTATAGTGGCATAGGTAAAGAATCTTTTGCCTTAACATGGTCGGTACGACAATTTGTCTGCAGTCGTCGAGAGGGGCAACGCGGACCAGGAGACCGCGGTCGTCGACGTCGAAGCGACTTGTTTCCTCATTGTCGACTTTCTCTTTCAACATTTGACAGTATCTGTCGTTAGCTTGAGAGATCACCAGCTCTTCGATTCGGACCGGAGATAGATCTGTGTTCTCAGCGTTCACGACGCAGATCCCCTCGTCATTGAAATCTAACGTGATTGCATCGCGCCTGAGCTCGATCTCGACATCTTCGTCATCTTGATCTTCATCCATCCAAACGCTGTTCTCTTGAACCCAGAAACAAGGAATGTCTGAGTCAGGTTCGACAGCACACTCGCCAAATGTCGGCAGCCTTGACACAGCGTCTGCAATGCAATTCACAGCCCCTTTGCGGTACTTGATTGTGAAATCGAACTCCAGTAGGCGGAGACGCCATCGAGCAAGCCTGCCACTGGCGTCTGTTAGACTCATCATCCACTTTAAGGATTGATGGTCTGTGTAGAGCTCGAAGTGCTTCCGCTCGAGATATGGTCTCAAAATCTGTACTGCCCAAATTATGGCGAGGCATTCCTTTTCGCCGACGCTGTAATTCTTTTCCGCTGGGTTCAGGGAACGACTCCAAAATCCCACCGGATGGCGCGTTCCGTCTGGATATGTCTGAAACAGGGCGCAGCCCACTTGTCGCTCGCAAGCATCCGTGTCGACCGAGATTGGAAGGTTTGAGCGCGGTAGCTTGAGAATGGGAGGACTTATAAGCGCGATCTTCAGTAAACCAAAAGCCTTGGACTGTTCAACCGAGAATTTCTCTAATTGGAAAGGCTTCCCCTTTGCTAAAAGTGCATTAAGGGGTGCCGCAGTTCTTGCGAAGTTCGGCACGAACCTTCGGTAAACATTGCACATGCCAAGGAAAGAGCGAAGCTCAGTTTGCGTCGTCGGCTCTTGTGCCTTCTTGATGGCATCGGTGTTCTTCTCGGCAACGGCCAAAAGTCCAGGGCGGATGACATGGCCAAGATAGTCGACCGACTCAGCAAAGAAATTACACTTTTCAAGCTTCAGAGAAAGCCCTGCGTCCTGGAGGACTTTCAAAACCTGTTCAACGTGAGTTGAGTGCTCTTCAATAGAATTCGAGAAAATGATGATGTCATCAAGGTACACGAGGCAACTCTTCCATCTATATCCTGATAGTAGTATATCGAGTGTTCTCTGGAAGGTGGCTGGAGCATTACACAAGCCAAAGGGCATTCTCCGGAACTGGTAACAACCTTCATGGCATGTAAACGTCGTCTTCTCTCTATCGGCCTCAGCCACGGGGATCTGCCAATAACCACTGTTGCAATCGAGGGTTGTGAAGCATTTAGCGTCCCCCAGCGAGTCCAAGCAGTCTTCCATCCTTGGCAATGGATATGAATCCTTCACAGTGATGGCATTTAGCCTTCTGTAGTCAACGCAGAACCTAAGAGATCCATCTGATTTGGGCACAAGCACCACCGGGCTAGCCCACTCACTTTGAGCGAGCTCGATGACATCCTTGTCCAGCATCTCCTGTACGGATTCTTTCAAGACTTTCCTGGCCCCAGGACCTGCTCGATATGGCTGGGAGAAAACCGGTTTGGCCCCCGGTACTAACGGTATCCTGTGTTCTGTTATGTCCACGGAGCCCAGTTGACCTTGCCACATTTTGGCGAATGGACGGAGGAGCTTTTGCACCTTGCGTCGATTGTCGTCCGACAGATGATCGAGTTCTAAGTCATCAATATCTGTCGACTTCGACTGCTTGTCTTCATGACTAGATTTTTCCGGCGGTACAAGCGACAGGAGGCCAGGCCCTGCCCCCTCTTCATCTCGTGATATTTCTCTGGTTGGCAGACCAAAGTCGACCGACAGAATTTGATTGGGTGCTGGCACAGCAATTCCAATCCGCTCTCGTTTTTGAAGTTTGGTCGTTGACCGTGAGAAATTCGCAACGCGGACTAAGAATGGGACATGAGGACGGATGTCAGCGACCCCATTGGACAGGCTGACTTGCTTTCTTAGATAGACTTCCGGTCTTGTCTCTAGGACTACAGTGCCAGAGGCTGGGCAGCTGACTTGAACAGCCATTTCCGTGCCTGCCGGAATTTCGACGGCCTTGGTAACTCTAAGAAATAGGTCTCCGTCTCGTTTGGTACTCACTTCGGGACATTCCCCCGTCGGACGGCTGATGGGGGTCATCGCAGGTCTCCTTTGAATGGGTACTTCATCTCCGGAGCATAGCTCGACTGACCGCCTTCGGATGTGAACGGCGGAAACGTGATCGTCCAGAAACGTACATCCCAAGATGGCGTCCGCGCCTAATTGTCTCACGACGATGAATGGCTGTCTCGTGTGATAGCTGCCGAGCGCCACGGCAAGATGGATTATTCCCAGTGTTTCAAGCCGGTGATTCGAGGCGCTTGATAATGAGACCAGCTCTTTTGAATTGTCAATTTGACTTTGTGCTTCCAATGATAGCATGTCCAGCCGAATCAGGTTTGGACCTGCCCCTGTGTCTAGGACGGTAAGCGTACTTCCCAATGAATTCTTCGAGAGCCCAATGAGGGCAGCGACCTTGTAATTGTACGTGGACAAGGCGCATATGGGAGTTCTCTGATATTGATCAAGTCGAATCCATCGGGGTAGACCATATGGTCGTTCAAGAATTTCTTTTGGTTGCACCCAGGCTTCTTGATTGTCGTCCGACGTACTGGGTGATTCTGTTCTCCTTGTGGTATTCCACGGTGGGGCCTTGGCCTTGGGATGGACACCCGCAGTAAGGCCCCTTCCTAGTTTTTCGTCTGCCGATTTTGGCTCCGTCGAACGACTGGCGCCTCATAAGGCGTGTTCGATCGTGGCTTAAAAACTGGTAAGGGTCCGGCTTGGAAGCCGTGGGCTGTGCCTTCGGCATAGGCGAACCCTGGGGTTTGATCCCGATTATGGAGCCAGTCTCGTTGGCCTTGGGTGAGAGCGTAATAATTTTCTCTCACCATGTCGAAGTAGTGAGAATCATGGGCTCTGTCGCTATACGGACATCGAGGGCGTCGGTGACCTTGTTCATAGCAGTCGAAGCAGACATCATCGGGTCGATTTGCGGACGGCTCACCATATCTTCTCCATCCTTGTCTATCTGAGGGACCCATGGGGACCTTCGATCGGCTCATTGGCGCTGTGCCAGTAGGAGGGCGGGCCCTTGATGGCGGAGCCGTCATACGGTTGCCGTCGCGGCGTATGTATGAGGGGATTTCCTGAGTGCCACAGTGATCCGAGTGTCGCACGGCGTGGACTTCGTTGTCGTGAACTTCGTCTAGGGCAGACTTGTAGGTGGCTTCGGAAGAGCCATTAGTGGCATCGCCTTTGTTAAGATCGCTGTCATGCTTCCAGTGAACAGCATAGTCTGGATTTAAAATCTCTGTGATCTCTGAAGACGCCATGCTGGTGTTCAAAGGGGCGTTCGTGCCGACAGCATTGATTGCATCGCTGCGGGGAAGCCTTTCCGATGCCTGACGGAATATGCTGCCGTCATCGTCTCGATGCTCCCGGACAGCTAGCACCCGTCCTTGGGACATCTTGCGGCCATTCAACCCGCCGACTCGGTAGTCTAAGAGAGCACGATGTGCCGAGCCTTGGGCCTTTGCCTGATCGACGAAGTCTTGAAATGCGTTAGGGCCGTTGTAATCTCTTCGCGTGTGCCTGAGTAACGGCTTTATATCTGGCCTCAGGCCGCGGAGGAATTTCGTGATGAGATCTTGCTGGGAGAATACCCCAGATATGGCACGAGTGGCCTTCTTCAGTCTTCTACCGTAGACCTCCTCATCTTCTTGATGTCCTTGACGACAGTCTTCCAAAGCCGTTAAGGCATCCTCAATATACGCATCCTTGGCGTAAGTGCGTAATAGAAATTGTACTGCCTCCGGCCAAGTGGCGAAACCGCCTAGTCCGTCTCCTGCGAGATCGAATTGGGCGTTGTACGCTTCCAGGGCGTCGCCCTTCAAGAATTTGGGACAAAGAAGGAGGGCTGCTCCTTCACTTAAGCCATTTCCATCCAGTTCCTGCTGAAACGTTCTGAGGAACTGGAGAATGGCTATCGGCTTCTCGCCCGAAAATGCCACCGGCAACATGGTGTGGGCGAGACGCCTTGAATAGAGCCCTGTCTCCTTTGAGACTTCCAATCCACGAGATGGATCGGTATTTAGCAGTCGATAACGACGATAAGATAACACATTTGTAAAGCGAGGGTCGCTCGGTTGAAGCTCTTTCAGGCCCGCCATCTTCGGCCCTCTTCGAGGTCGTCCGGATCGGACCACAAAACGATCTCCATCGGCATCCTCGTCATCCAGACTCTTGATCTTCTGCTGAAGGCGTCTCTTGTACGTCGCACGGCGGCTTGCTGAGTCACGAACTCCTGTAGTGATTTCCAGGGATGATACGGATCCATCGCTGTCATCTTGATCTGGGTACGACGAACCTCTCTGTTGATGAGATCGTTGTACAGGGGGTTCGTATGGATCTCTTCTAGGGCCAATTGATCGTTTGGAAAAATCCAGTTTGTCTTGTAAAACCTTCATTTGTCTTTCTGACGCTTGCACACGGGCCACCAGTGCCTCGTGGTTCTGCAAAGACACTGTGTCATCGTAGATGCCATATGCTTGGGCTGTAATTCGTGTCTCGGTCTCTTGACGAATAGCCGGAATGGCAATTTGTAGCTTCGAGTCGATCTGTTCAGAAATGAACTCTTTTATCTGCTGCCAAAAGTCCTCTGACGAACCAGTACTTTTTGGGAGGTCGGTCTCATCTTGTGGCCCATCTGGCGGAGATGTAGGGGCCGTGATTTGGGCTGAAGCTTCTGCGCTTGCTCCAATGCCAAGTTTGTTCGGTGAGTCCTTGGTCTCTGCGACCATGGCAGCTGTAAAAGCAGGTTGTTGCCGTATCGGCGAAGTGTCTTGAGCTCTTAAGGAGTCCATCGAGCGGGAATTGGCAACACGGCGGCGTGCCAAATCCATTCTCCTCTTGGTTGACGGATCCATGTCTTCTTGTCAGCGAAAGTAATTGCAGTTGGTTAACAGCCTCTTCTAGGTCGGGAGACCACTGTAGTATAGTGGCGGTCGCCAGCTATGAGCTAGCTCGAGGAAGAGGTAACAACCAATTGGGGTGTCCCGCGGTAGATCGGGACTGTGGTAGAGCAAAGGGGAAGTACGTCGGCCGACTGTAAAAGCACGACGTACTGGTCGAAGTGCGGACCCGGAATGGGACCAGCACTGGAAGGGGTGGTGCAAGAACACACAAAACAGGGGTGAACCCGAGCCTAAAGACTAGTGTCAGACACGGGCGGAGCGCCGAGTAGCGGAAACTCCTAGAGGGAACGAGCGGGACAGATGTCAATAGTGCCGCCAAGGCCAGAGGCTTGTCGTAGCCCGCGACTTGACAATCGTCACAATGCAGGGAGAGAGAAATAGGTCGTGCGACAGTAATACGCCCAGGCTAGAGGCCAGTCTTAGCCCGCGTGGTCGCAACGACAGAGTAAAAAGGAAAACAATTGGAACGTCGAGCGACAGTAACACGCCGAGGTTAGAGGCTAGTCTTAACCCGCGTAGTCGCAAAGACGGAGGAATGGAAAAGGTAAGGTAAAGGCAATAGAAGCCAGGGAAACGTCGCAAGACAGATGCTGAATGTCGCCTAAGTCAGAGGCTTGTCTTGACCCGCGGTGTCGCACCGTCGAAGGAAATCCGTTCCCAAAAGATCCTTGACTGTTTACTGTCATTGCCCGGCGCCGTCGCTTAAATAAGCGAGGTCGCGGGGTCTTGGACATTGTCCGTCCTACTGTACTACTGTACTCTATTATGTAATGCACTGTACTGTGCCATTACTACTGTACCTTGTCATATACAACCTCCGGGCTGTAATGTATACAGTAGATCTTCCGCCTGTAAGGCACCCGTGTAGTCCATCGGCCTGTAATGCCCACGTGTAGTCCGTCCGCCTGTAAGGCACACGTGTAGGCGTTCGCCTGTAATGCCCGTGTGAGCGTGTGCGTGCGCGTGTAATGCACACGTGTAGTCCGTCCGCCTGTAAGACACCCGCGGCGGCGGGTGCTGTACAAATTACAAATCTGGGCTGTGATACCACAATTTTCGCCCCACGAATTTTATTCATAATTGATCAGTGACTTGGTTGCACAGGTTATTCGCTGCCTGAATAGCTGCTTTTTAGCCTCGCAGCAGCCCGGCGCTGGGCCCGACGCTGGGACCGGTTAGCTTTCAGACGCTCCGCTCGAGCAGGCATTTGAGCAAGCCAGATGCGGTGTTGCTCTTTTCTTGCCTCCTCCTCCACCCTTTGCTGACGCTTCTCCTCCAACTCCCGCTCTTTCTGTGCTCTTTTTGCGGCTGCTTCGGCCGCCCGCACCTCACGCTGCAACGCTGCTTCTTGGCGCTGCAAAGAACGCTCTTCAAGCACCTTGAGCACATCATCCCTTGTCAATAAAGCTCCTGATCTCGTTATCAAAGTACCGCTTTCAATGACACTGCTGTCACTGCGCAGCATATTTCGGGAATGTGTGAATGCTTTGACAAGATCCTTGTATGTGTCGAATGCTGCTGTCTGGTCTTCATCCCTCTCAAAATTGGTGATATCAGTCTGCCGGATCACACCAGCATTAGCTCCCCCATGTCCTCTTTTCCACACACCGCATGCATCGAAACCGCTTATGATATTGTCCGGACGGACGGACTCGTAGTACGCCCGTGTCAGTATTTCGCAGAGTGTGTAGATGTCATTCGTTTTTCCCGCAACGGAATACGCTCTACTGTTCAACAGGTTTCGAAACGACGTCTTGAATGGCGAAAAACCGCATAATCGAGCATTTGAGTCCTGTGACTTGTGTGGGCGGTCAGACAGATGACAACAACACGGCCGTTCTTAAGGGCGTTAAGAGACCTGTACGTGCAATGGGCACCGTAACTATCCATTGTGAGAACAATGTGGCGGTGTTTCTCACGCAGTATTTTGGTCTCCTCCAGAAACTTTAATGTCCACTGATAGAAGATTTCGGAGTCCACACCAGCCTTCTCCCGGTACACGCAATAAGAATTGGGAGGGAGAAAGCTAGCAGGAGTTTCTCTCGTTCCGTCAGAGCGAATGCGGTATTTGGTTTTTTTGCCAGGCAGCACTGTAAGTGGGCTCCAAGCCCGCCGGTCTCCAGACACAACTGGCATAATGGTGACATGCCAAGCATTGCCAGACCACTTCAATTCGGTTGAGTTACTTTTCCCACTTGCGTCAAACACAGCCTTGCTTCGCGCGCGTGCGGCTATACGCGTGGAAAAGCCGCTTTCGTCAATGTTAAAAATTTGTTCAGCCGACGTTATCTTAAACTCCTTGTACACTTGTGCGAGACGCACGAAATGTGATGCCAAGTTTGATGGCGACATCGCTAATTGACGCGCTTTTTCTAGACTTGACCTGCGCTTGAGTGTTAGCCTGGAGTGCCGTGCAAAGAATCTGTGCAAATAGCCATTCCCAGGCTTTCCATTTTTAAATGGTATCCTTTTTTGTCGCTGCGGAGGGAGGGATTGTACAAAAGTAGCAACAAGAGACTTCAAGCATTCTCGTGACAAAGGTGTGCCTTTTTGCGAAAAGTCTAGCGCGGCATCCACAATAAACGCTTCTTCTGAGGCGGATAACACAGGTGGGCGCCCTTGTGGGGTTGCTGCAGATTGTTTCGGCTGTGCAGCGCGACGCAGGATAGAGTAGGGAACGTGGTGCATCGTTGCGCACTTTCTTATTGAGAGTTGCGAATTGCGGTAGTGGGCGAGAGCTTGTTGGACTGGAACAGAGTTCACTCCCTTGTGCCCCGGAGGGGCGCAAACGCGTTTCGATACCATCCGTTAGCCGCCGATGGGGGAAAGGCACAAGACAAATCTCGAGCGTTAGGGCAAGGCGTGTGGAATGTTAAAGTCGGTCGGAGCAATGGGAAGGGATGTGTTTCTATGGGAAAAAGCGCGCGTAAACTCGTTAGCTGATTTGTATTTAAATATAAAGAGCCGATTCTGCAGTAGACGAATAGAACCACATGTAGGGCTGACAGCAAGCAGTTTTTGTCGCCCAATTAACGATGAATTAGGTTCACAATTACGACGTGGTTCATGTTTTCGGAGCCCGATGATAGAGAGTCTGGAACTTGGCACTCAGTCGCCAAAAGTTCCAGCTCTCCAAATAATTTCGCGATCTCGACGACATGGGATATAGTCTTTCTCTCTATTGCATTTTCTGCGCTTTCATCTTCATCACATGATTGCATTTCAGGCGGATTTTGCCCCACCTGAACCGTCTCCAAAACACCCATGGCGTCATTGGTTGGATCCTTTATTTTTCTAGCTTTCAGGGGAGCCGATGCTATACCACAGGACGGGCGCTAAAGAATCACATTTGGGTGGGACATGATAGGGCTGAGCCGTGATATGGCTTACGGGCAATGGTAGCCGAGGCTATGCTGGACCATATCGTGTAGCTAAGGCGCTGGGAGAGACGGGACTTGGCAGTTCCAAATAAAGTTCCAGTGCGAGTCGCGATCTGACGAGCAAGAGAGTCAAGTACGGATGTGGTGCGGGCACTTGGGGCGCCAAGAGTGTCAAATGCAAGAGGGACCAATTTCCAATCAAGGAGAGGGAGGTCAGCGTTGCCCTCCAGATGCAGTGCAGCGCGGATAGCTCGAGCGTGAGCACGAAGCTTGTCAACGTCCGCGATCTCCCCTGCGATGCGCTGAGCAGCGAGGACAAGGGCGCTAGCGCGGAAGGGACTGCGTACAGTGAGGTCATACGCTGTGGGACGGTTAGGCTGGGATCCGGCGGGAGGCGGAGCAGGTTGTACCAAGATGTTAGCTGGGCGAGGGGTGGTGCCAGGGATCAGAAACGGAACTTCCAGGTCGTATCTCAGGCCAGCCGCGCGGAAAGCATAGCGCGCGAGGGAGTTTCGCACAGCGTTATGACGGTGCACAACCCCAAATTCATGCTTGCATATCGATGCGTGATCGCCACGGGAATCCATGGGGCGGCCACAGTGAGAGCAAATTGGCGGCGTGATAGATTCCTCATAAACAGGTGAGTCAAGATGGCGACGAAGCATGGAGGACCACATAGTAGTAGAGACGCGAGAGGAAAGTGCAGGATGAGCGCATAGGAAGGCAGCGGAACCGGGAGCGCAAAGGGAGTTGTAGCGCGCACGACGGCGGACTGACATCGAGCTGTGATGAGAGGGGCGAGGGAAGCAGTCCCATGCGGTTTTTCCCAGTACACATTGGCGGAAGCCTCATGGAGAGCCTGAAATAAAATTTTGTGTGGGAGTTCAGGTCGTTTCCAGAGGGCTTCTGGTTCAAACATACCAAGGGATCCGTGCTTGCAGTGTGCACTTCTGGGCTGATCCGTCGTGCCAAGTGCACCAATTAAATGAGCAATATGCTCGCGGGCCATGGAGCGGTAATCGATAATTGAGGGGTGTGTCGGGCCATGAAGGCGGTTGGGGGCCGCCTCGATGAGGCTTGCGGCATAGGCGGCGTGAAGAAATGGGCACAGTGGGGTGAAGCCGTGGCCGCAGAGACGCAGTGGAAGGCCTATTTGGTGTAGCATAACTACCGACGTCGTTATATTAGATTTAGAATTAGATCTAACGCTGTAAGGTAAGGACCTTCCAGCCTGCGAGCGCATACCTTACAGCGCGCGCGCACCAACACGTGTAGCACACGTGCGTTGTCAGCCCCGACGGCTGGCAGCGTTACAGTGCGGGCCGGCCCGCACTGTCTACAGTAAGCCGACTACAGTACCGACCGTGCTGTACTGTAGACGGTTAATTAACTTGTACAATAAATATAGGGAGCGACCGCCGGCGGAGCGAACCGAGGACAGGCAACCCTCCACCGACGTTCGACCACCCAGCTTACTCTACTCACACCGCCGTTCTGCGAGTAGTTACTACCGAGTGGGTAGTGGACGCGCGCCACGCCGCGGCGAGCTGCGATCCGCCTCCGCCCGTCAGTACCGGATCGTCAACCGGTACTGCTCCAGGGCGTCGAGGCGTCGATCCACTCGCCTACGCGCGCGTCCCCGCCGACCACGCTCTACCACTCGCTACCGGCCCGCTTCCGGTGGCGTTGGTTGGTTCAAGACCCTCGGTACGCCGATCCGGGGTCTTCCGCCGAACATCGCGAACACCCCTCCGCCGCGTGTGGGGTGTTTATGCGACACTGGTCTCCCGACCTAGAAGACCTTCAAGATCACGCCGAGAAGCTCGTCCTTTACCTCCTCGTCCGTACGCGTTGAGATGAGCGCCGAGTACCAGACCTCGATCCGATCCGAGCCTGCAGATGTGCGAGAGGCCGCGCTACCCGTCCAAGTGGGCGACGGCGACGCAGGTCCTCGTGACCGCGAACCGTCGCCCGATCTCTCCGAAGGACGCGCTCGCGCGATGTACGATCGCATCGCCGAGTACATCGGGGATGTCCGGACATCTCTCCGTATCGACGTCTCCGACAGCGTCTACGCCCTCTGTATGGAAGAGTTGCGCTCCCTCCGCGAAGGAAGGTTCGAGCGCGTAACTCAGTCCTTAGAGAACCTGCGCGCACTCGTCGACCAGCTACACGCCCGTGTGGTGCTGGTCGAGGACGGGCGCATTGATTCCCCGCCGTAGAGGTTGCGGGTTGACCCGCGAGTGCAAACTCCGGGGTTCGACGAGACCCGCAACCCTTCCCATCTGCCGAACAGATGTGTGGAATAATTCCACACCGCGACCCCCGGTGGGAGATGAGAACCGCCGAGACGGGCGGTTACTACTGTAGTAATCGTGCACGCGCCCTCTGCGAGCACAGTAGTACCTCCACGGCGTACACGTGACACAACCGTTGGCGCCGGTCGTGGCCACGGGCACACGTGTGCGACCCATCCGGTAAGTAATTAGCAATTAGTGGTTAATGGCACAAATTAGCCAATTTGGTACAGTAGCTGGTATACAGTATGTAACAGCTACTGTAGCGGGACAGGTGTCCTGGCGTCCCACTTAGGGGTTAAGACCGGGGGTACCTGCCCCGTTCCAGTAAACGGAGGCAGACTCGCCTCCCTTCCCTTTACGGCTTTTTGCTAACTCCGTCCGGTTTTACCTCTAAGTCTCAGGCTTCTAACCTATGACCGGCCGTCCGGATCTAACACCACCGACCGGCTGCGCGTCACCGGCCACGTGAGCCTTCCCTCTTTTCGAGTCCTTCCGTACGGTTTGCGCTCGCGTGGGTTACCCAGCGGCGCGCGCTCCCTTACCTCTAACCCCCCTCGTTCCGAGTGGTCGGGACGAAGGTAGTTATACCACAAGATGGGAGCGTTCGCGCACATGGCGGCGGAACTTAACTCAACGCGCCGCCATGCCCGTGAGATGGAACAGACCTCGGCCGAGAGGCCGCCCGGAGCCTCCTCGAGTAGGCCCGATGCCACTGTTCCTCCGGTCGCGTCTGGATCGCAAGAGTGGCCCCCGGCTGGTGCCGTCACCAGCCGAAGGGCAGAAGACATCAAGCCGACGGCGGACGCGAAGTTCGCGTCCGAGAATCAAGCCCTGCCGCATGTCCCCGGAAGCATGCGGCAGTCATGACGGGTACCGACCGAACTCGACCAGGGCCGTGGAGGAGTCGCCCGCGGATCAGGGGAACCGATTCTCCCCTTCGATCCTCGCTGGGGCGGCTACCAGCCGGCGGATCTTATTGCGCATCCCGACCCCGTCGATGTCCGAAAACTGGCCGTCACTCCGTTCGGAACGTTGGGTCCCGCCGAACCTGGGGTCGAGCCCGTCCACACCATGATACAGGAGTTCAGCGCCGTCGCAAACTACCGGATGTATCGGTTGGACAACACCTCGAGGCTCGTTACCTCGGGTGACGCGGGACGGATCGCCAAGTACGTCCAACGCTGCCGTGGGCTCCGCCCCACGATGAAGAGCTTCGACGGTACTGACGCGATTCAGTTGCTCCCGTTCCTGAAGGATATCCGGATAACCTTCAATGCCCAGCGCCTGACCGAAGGTGTGGCAGTCCGTGTCTTCGCTCACTTCCTCGAGCGAGACGCAGAGCGGTTGTATACGAGTTACACCAGGCGCGGCCTCCGCGCCGGCCAGCTCCACGACGATACGAGCTGGCCTGGTCTCGTCAACCAATTTATCAAACGCTACCTAGCCGACGACGTATTAGGGGAAGCGTTTGATGCTGTCGCGTCGGCGCGACAGCTTTCTCACGAAACAGAGAACACGTTCGCGGACCGGCTGGAATCCGCCGCGTTCGGATGCACGGCCGTGTTCTCAGAACAAGCCCTCGCGCACTACTTCGTGCGCGGGTTGTCCACTGCGACCCGGGCCGCAGTGGTAGAGACGATGCAAAGGTTGCCCGGACAACAGAAGACCGAACTCTCAACGATTCGTCGTATCGCAACGGCTGAGGGAACAACCTTTCGCGCTCGTCGCGGTTTGCCCCTGCCGGATCCGAAGCCGCCACCGAAGGGAGTCCGAACGCCGAGGTCGCATGGAACAAGTTCGCCGGCGACCGCCCTCCACATTGGAGAAGATGGGTGGCAGGCCGACCCTGTCCTCATTACGCAAGGATTCGACCGCGCAGGAGGCCGACCTCCAACGCCAGCTTCCACGGGATCGACCGGAAGCTACGCGACGGCGTTCGCGCGCACGCCGAAAGCCACGCGTGGTCCGAACCACAACATAGCAGAGCTGGATATCTCTCGTCGAGAAGGGGATCGCGTGCCGCCTTACGTGCCTCGACTCACCGACGAGGAGGCACGACACGCAGCGACATTCGCGTCGACGGATGGCAGCGCGTACGTTTGCTGGCTGTGCCGGACGTACGGCCACGCTATGTACGCGTGCCCGTTCCTGTCGCCTGAACAACGTCAGTTCACGGCGTACAGGAACTACCGCTATCAGATGGAGACGCGTCCAGGGATGCGCAATCTCATCCAGCAGTCTACGCGGGGGGACCGAGGCCCGCGGCGAGGTGACCCGAACCGATCGGGTGGGGGCGTCCGTTTCGCCCCTCGCGAAGGCGGGTATCGGCACCCGGGAACCATAATGGTAGGTTCGGAGGGGCAAGGGAAAGAAGGAGGGCAGGTTGATGTGTGTGAGTGAAGGAGTTGGTACCGAGGTTTACTTGGAGCCGTCTTTCGGCGATACTTATACACTTTGAGTGTTACACTATCCCATTACTTTGGCACCTAGTAAACCGTACTCACCATATGCGCGACCAAGCGCGGTCGTCTTCTGGCCCGTCCACACTGTTCTATTTCCACCTTACGAATTAACTATTGACTATCAGTGCACAACAGTTTCTACACATTTCGAGTGACTGTAAACCATGGCCCTATGCATGCAATCGTTTCACACCTTACTAATCTGCATCCAGACATGACAGAATATATTCTTGCGCAATGAACAACTTGGCATCTCTCTATTTCCAACAACGCAGAGTCCTGTCATATCTCAGTCCCCATACATGCCCTGGTTTCGTACCTTACTAATTTCGGTACACACTGCCAAACAACTATGACGCGTAGCAACAATGTGCATCCAGACTTTCTACACATCTCACGTGATATCTGATGGAATCACCCGAGTACTGTCATCAACTTGCATCCAACGGCGCACCATAACGAGAGCACAGTACAACGTCGCATGCTGACGAGAGTGTAGTACAACGGTGCATGCTGATGCAAGGGTCGCATACAGCGTGACGCATACACTGAATACTCATGTAAGTACATGTCTCTTGTGAGAAATACTTGTTGTACTTTTAATTCACATGTACTGTACTCGGACACGCGCCGGACCGTATGTAGGCGACGTGTACAAGTGTACGTACACGCAGCAACCTGGCGATGTGTACATGTGTACACCGCACACAAGTGTCCACAACCATGGTGAACAACTTGAAACCCCCGAAATGAAGTAATTAAAACGTATACCGATCATTCAAGATATATCACCACCATGACTGCATATGAGTGCACAATAACAGACCAATAGAATTGCAGCATTCGAACCGACACCCAATAGATTTGCAGTATTGCCTGTGTAGCCCTATAACGGTTCGGGCCAAATGCAAATTTTCGTCATTGATGCAAATTTGCATAACCCTCCAAAAGTCCACTTTTGTCCCCAGAACCCCAAAATCTGAGAATTTACACGTGTCATGTGGTGATATGGGGTGAGGGTCTGGACCGTGGAGTCATGTACACGTGTCGCTCGATTTTGCACTTTCCAGATAACAGCATGTGGTCGCACATTTTCAATAAACCGATCAAAGGGATCGGCGTGATCCTCGTCGGATGGATACGCGGTATCCCCGTCGAGATGGAAGAGGCGACCGGGGCCGTCCCCAGTGGCCCCAAGTGGTACAGAACGCCATCATGTACTTCCAAAATTGGGTTGGGGATCCGAACCCCCAGCCCACGGAAGGAGGCGGAGGAGAACCGGTTCTCGCCGCCCCTCAAATGTTGCAACGGCCGGACGTTGCAATTCGAGGTCGCGGAGTATCCGATTACTTCGTAGAAGATGCCCGGCCGGGGTGGGGGAACGACGCGCACCACCACGGCCAGGGCCCCGTCATCGCGCTAGCTAACGATAGCAAGGCGGGTAGTTCCGACAGCTCGGGTAGTTCGAAACCCCCGTAAAGACGGTTACGTTCGCGCGGTCGCGTGGGCCGTCTTATCAACCCAACCTAGACCCGTTACGATTCAACCGCGGCGGAGGAGGGGAATGTTTGCCGATAATATTCTCCTCGACTCCGCACGAGCGCACCGAGACTTCCGTAAGTCAGGTGCGGGAGGACAAAGGCGCCGAGGCCACTGGGAGCCCGGCACGCTTAGAAGAAGGCACCATGGCCGCCGTGAGCCACGTTCCTAACAAGAAGCGCTTCGAATGCGCCGGCGGCCCGACCCAAGGGGGTCCGTGGCCGCCAGAAGAAATCAAGTCGCGTACGGGCGCGACTTGCCGCGTGGACGTCACCGACCGACAGACGCCCCGCAACCGAAGCAGAAGACCACGGAAGAGCAGCCGGAACCGACGCCGGCGGCCCAAGCGGAACGACCTGGCCGAGCCGTCGTCACCGATGGTAGTCGACGGTGTCATCTGCTTGATGACATCGAAGATATACAACTTCCTCGGCTCGATCGCAACCGAGGGGAACGCGTTCAAGCCTCATACCATTGCAGTCGATACCTTCTCCGGGTATAACTTGGTGAGGAAGGCCGACCTTCCTCCCGATTGGACGCGCTACGTCGTACGCAACGCACGCCTGCCACGGTTGGCAGGCGCGAACAGGAACCCGCTCAAACTGACTGCGGTCGTGCAGCTGTCCGTCCGACTGCGTAACACGACGTTCCGCATTCCGTTCGTGGTTGCCGACCAGCTCGCGGTGCCCGTTCTCCTGGGCACGGCATTCATCGATGCGCACGTTCGAAGTATCGACATCGATGCGCAGAGGCTCGAGCTCCGACAAGGTGGCTCCGTCGCCATTGTCGATGGGAAGGGGGAGCCGTCTCCCCCAACCCGGCGCCATGGTCGCCAGTCAAGTCAGGCCGACGTACGCGAAGAAGCCCCACAGCCGATCCGTGTCGCCCGATTGGTCACGATCCCCGCGATGTCGCAAGCACGGATGCGCGTCACTACCGCGGGGAGCGGCCTCGTTTTCTTGGAACCCAAGCCGTCACTCCAACGTCGACACAGAGTGAGGCTCACGAACGGTGTAGCCGAGGTCTTACCGAACCAGACCTTCGACGTGATCGTGGCGAATTTCTCGCGCCAAGCGAGGCGGCTCCCGAAGCGCACTGTCGTCTGTTACGCGAAGCGCAATCCGCTGGCGATCCTGACGCCCAAGCGCCGGGTCGGGGCGGAGATCGCACACGCGCTGCATCTCACCGACTTAGACGTGCAAGCCGGGAGAGGGGGAGCTGGCCGACCAAGCTCCCCGGAAAATAAGACCGCCGAGGAAAGTCAGGCCGGCCACGGCGATCAGCCGGCGGGGTGCCCATCATCGACGGAAGGCACGGCGCGAGTCACAAATAAGGATCCCGAAAATTCGCCGACGAATTGGGAAAAAGATATGGACTTGTCATACATCGACGATGACAAGCTCCGCGCACGGGTACTCGACATGCTCCGTAAGCATTCGAGTCTGTGGGGCGGTGCGCGCGGTACGATACGAGCAACGGAGCATCGCATACCACTCGAGGCGGGGACGAAACCGATTCGTTCTATGCCCTACCAAAAGGGGCCCGCCATGCGTGAGATGGTTGCTAAAGAAGTCAACAAGATGTTGAACGCCGGAGTTATCGAACCCGCGAGCACCGAGTGGGCTTCGCCGGTGGTGCTCGTCCCGAAAAAAGACGGCTCTCTTCGGTTTTGCGTTGACTACCGAACGTCTCAACGCAAAGACGGCAGCGGATTCGTATCCGCTGCCCCGGATGGACGACTGCATCGATTCGTTAGGGGATGAGCCGTCTTCACTACGCTCGACTGCAATTCAGGCTACTGGCAAATCACGGTCGCGCCGGAGGACCGCGATAAGACCACATTCACCACACATATGGGCACGTTTCGCCATTTGCGTATGCCGTTCGGACTGAAAGGGGCACCGGCCACCTTCTATCGTGCATTGGACATCATCTTGTCCAGCGTAAGATGGCAGATATGTCTCGTATACCTCGACGACGTCATAGTTTTTTCCCGAACGCACGAGGAGCACGCCGAACACCTCGACACTGTCTTGAGCTTGTTGAGGACCGCCGGTATATCCCTCAAGCTCAAGAAGTGCAGCTTCTTCCGTCCGAAGGTGCATTACCTGGGGCACTTGATATCCCCAGGTAAGCTCAGCGTGGCCGACACGGCGGCCGACGTCTTCAAGACTTTCACGTTCCCGAGGACGCTTACGCAGGTGCGCTCGTTCATCGGGGCGTGCAACGTCTACCGCCGTTTCGTAAAGGGGTTTTCCAAGATAGCTCGACCGCTAACCGATATGGCCCGCAAGGACGCCGACCCCGACTTCGATAATCCGACGGAGGCGCAGCTCCAAGCGTTCGAGGACCTCAAGGCAAGGATGATCGCTCCGCCGATACTTGCGCTTCCGCGGTACGGTCGGCCGTACATGATCGATACCGATGCAAGTGCGTACCAACTCGGGTGTACGCTGCTGCAAGAACACGACGAAGCCAACGACTGGCGTCCCGTCGGATATTGGTCGTATTCGTTAAACGACAGCGAACGCAACTACAGCGCTACGGAACGCGAGTGCTTCGCTGTAGTGTGGGCCGTCCGCACACTACGCCCGTACGTCGAGGGCACGAAGTTCACCGTCCGAACGGATCACGACGCGCTGAGGTGGCTCATGTCCCTGACCGAGAGCTCCGGAAGACTCACCCGGTGGCGGCTACGTCTGGCTGAATACGATTTCACCATTCAGTACCGCCCCGGGCGCGTGCACCAGGTCCCCGACGCCCTGTCACGCTTCGTATCACCGAGGGTCGCTGACGACCCTCGCCCGGCTGTCGAGGTGGACGACGACATCCCCACCTACGACACGGACACGACCGTTCGTGATGTCTCGGATGAGCTCGCGGACCAAGCATGCACCGCGAGCTGCGACCACGAGGCCGACCACGTGTTCGTGACCACAAGGAACCGAACGAAATCCCGAAGGAATTTGCGCGCCCGAGCGCGCGACGAGCCGAGGGGCGACGACGAAGCCCCTGCTCTAGAAGAACCCGACGCCTTCTGGGTAGAGAACGAGGAGTTCGACGCCGTGGATCTCGATCGCGCCCAAGACTTCGAAGCCGATACGTCCGGTTCCCAGGTCGCCCGTCCGCAGGACGACCTGCCGGCCCCTCTTACGATAGAGGAGATAGCCGAGGAACAACGTGTGGATGACTTCTGTCAAACGGTATTGGCACGACAGTCAGAGTCCCGGGACTCCGCGTTCTTCGAGGACCACCAAGGGATGCTCAAACGGAGACACCCCTTCGACCCTGATATCGTACAGGTGGTGGTCCCTCGGACTCTACGCGCCCGGTTGCTGCGGCTCTGCCATAACCCGGCCATTGCCGGGCATCCGGGGCAGAACCTCATGTACTACGCGCTCCGTCGCGAGTACTACTGGCCACACTTGGCCGCGGACGTCGCGTCGACCGTACGAGGTTGTCGAACCTGTGCGATGAACGGCGTCAAGCTTCGGAAACACCTAAACCGATTAAGGTTGTTTCCGGCAACGCGGCCGTTGGAGAGCCTCGCGATCGATATATTGGGGCCGCTCCCAAAGACCAAGGCAGGGAAACGATTCCTCCTGGTAATCACCGACCGCTTTACGAAGTTAACGCAGGTCGTCGCATTGCGGACGGTAACCGCCTACACCGTCGCAGTGGCGTTTTGCGAAGCGTGGGTCTTTAAGTACGGCGTCCCTCGCTCGCTACTGTCGGACAACGGACCGCAGTTCAACGCAAAGTTCTTCCAAAGCACATGCCGAGTGCTTGGAATTACGAAACTTTATACTTCAGCGTACCACCCTCAGACGAACGACCAGGTGGAACGCTATAACCGAACGATTGCGTCGATGCTCCGCAATTACGTGAACGAGCATCAAGACGACTGGGACGTGTACGTGGGACCGTTAACGTACGCATATAACTCCCACGTACACCGAACCACACGAACGACCCCGTTTGAGCTCGTGCTCAATCGGCCCCCGCCGGAGTTTTCTCTTCGAAAAACCGGCGGGGACGCGCCCACTGCCGATAGGGGAACGGATCGTGCGGAGTTCCTGAAGACCCTGGACGTGACCACCCAGAAGGCCTACGGGAGCTTGCGACGCACGCAAGCCTGTTACAAACGCGAATTCGATAAGCGCGTTCGAACGATCAACACACGTCTCGATCCAGGTAACTTCGTCTACCTGAACCCCACCGACGGGGGCAAGACGTCGAACAAGCTCGCCTCGCCCGCCGTGGGGCCGTACCGCGTCCTCGACAACGATCGTCGTACCATCACAATCGATCGTGATGGTGTCACCGAGCAGGTGTCCGCAGACGGCTGCGTGTACGCGCCCCCGCCGATGTACGCGCCACGGGTGAGCACGCCGACCCCGCGTGACCTTGCCGAAAAGGTCAGGGAGGGAACACAGTACGCCGTGGAGAAGCTACTCAAGCATCGAGAGACGGAGGACGGAACGACGGAGTTCCTCATCAAGTGGGCGGACTACGACCAACCCACTTGGACAGCGCGCACCCACATTCTCGAAGAATTGATGTCTCGATATGCGCTGCGTTTTCGAATACGCACAGGGAGGGACCTCAACCACGATGTGAACGCGGACGTTCACTCTTAAGGGGGGGCCCTCGACCGTTCCGTTCGGATAAATTATCTCCCCATGCTTCGAGAGCGCGGAGTACGTACGTAAGGACACGACGATAGTTGCCGATAAACCTCGGTAAGTCGTGATAAGTCAACACGACGCATGGACAACGTTAGCCCACGCGTCGCTCCTAGCCCTCGCCGACAGGGGGCGAGTATCAAAACAGGGCGTACTGTGTTACGAACAGTAGCCAAGGAACGCCGAGTGAAAGAAAGGAGGCCATGACTCCCGGAAAAACGCGACCGACTCACAAGGGTGCTCGCGGGTACAGTATCCCGTGGGCAAGAGAGGCAGAGCCGAAAGCCGAATGAGAGGGAGCTACCCGAATGCGTGACGCATTGGCCTCGGGCAGTCCGTACTGGCCGAGAGAAGAGGCCCACCCCTGAGGAGAAGGACCAGGCGTGCAGCGACCGCATGCCCTTGTTAAGTGGATGCGCATAGGAAGTGACAAGTACACACGGGATCCGAGAGCCGCTGTGCAATCGAAAAGGAACTTTCTGCTCGTGCCTCAGAGGCCGGTATCGCCACCAAACCGCCACCGTCCCCCTAGAATATCGAAAAATTAACGGTAGAAAATGACACCGGACGGCGGACAGCACGTGCGTTACATGCGCGTCCAGTACACGTGGGCGAAAAGCAATCGAAAATCGTCCGACACCCGCCCCCATACCGAAGTGGGGAATTAGCCGAGCGTTATGCCCGCATCATCCCCTCAAAGCTCGCTCTCACGACCCCGCGCCCAACGTTGGCGACTAAGCCGTCGTAGAAACGGAGGGCAATCGTCCACGCCAACTCCCCCACGAGAACCGGACACAGCGAAAGTTCCCGTACGCCCCATACAGGGGGCCGCGCCGTTGACTGCCCGTACATCCCCACAACCGCCGCCAAAGCGAACTCCGACGGAAGAAAACTTGCCGCGCTGACAGGTTCACCCTGGAATGATACGCCCTCGCGCCGACAGCGAGGGACGCCCCAAAGAAAACGAACTGCTGAGCGCTCGCGCTCTGGCCCCGTTAGCGAGGGGCGCGAGTGAGTAATGCGATCGTCGCTGGAGTCGATTAGGGTCGCGGCGGTCGATACAAACCCGGGAGAGGGCTACTCGTCCAATGCGGGCCTCAGCCTCACCCCTCCCCGGGGGAGTACGAAGGAGAAAGCCGCCGGAGGAACGCACGAGAGATTACGGGTCCTTGGTCGACGACATCTCCACTCGACATGGCGGCACAACCAGACAGAACGCGCGCTGGCAGGGAATAAGAAAGGACACGGACATATGATTACTACGGTACTAACGCACCGTGTGCGCGGCGGACTACAGACGCGGTAGGAGACTGGCGGAAGTTGTCCGGCAGCACAGCGGAGTTGTTCTGGACACGCGGGGAAAGGTCGTACAGTTGACCTCACCAAGTCACCCTAGTCCCGCGGAGTACCCAGCGTCCCAGATAAAGGGTCTCATAGGGAAGAACGGGTTGGTCTTTCCGCGACCACAGTACGTCAGTAGGGCGACGCCCCTGCGGGGAGTACCGGGCTCCCCGCAATACAGGGTTCTCGCCGGCGATGTTCATGTACACAACGAGCGGGTAGCCACCGGAGATGAGGACCCGACCGCTCGCCTCGCTCCCCACTGCAAAGGCGCTAAATGCCAGATCAATAATATTCAGTGTTCCAGATAATCAAATCTTGTGAATTGATAAATATGTATAAAACAGCAATGCAACCAGTCACGCAAGCCAAAAAAAAGTGTAAAAGGTAGTAAATGTACAAACCAAAAGTAGTAGGGTCGATCATGTCTGTTAAAGGTCGTTACGTTGCTGTTATGGACATCACAATAGTTTTTTAGTAATAAGCTGGACCACTGATGCGGGTCACGTATGGCTCGGCGTACATACCTTAAGCCAACAAAGTGTTACTGTGTGAATTGCAAGGTAGTACAGTATCACGCTCCCACACTACACATCTGCTAATATGTCCATTGAGGATGGAGATTCCCGCGCGGGAGACATGCAAATTTCGGTTCTCTGCCCTCTGTATGGCGTCGAGTTAAGCCGTGCCGGGGTAGGTGGCATTTCTACATTTGTTGATGCCTGTTAAGGGACATGCATAGAGGCGACAACGCCTTGTATCTCCGGTGCAATGACGGGCTCATGATTTAGGATGGAGTTCAGACTGCCGCGCTTAAACGTATTTGGAGGTGTTTCTTCGTTGCGTGGGCGTTGGCGAGCCGTTTCGGACAAAATGGTGCTATGGTCTCCTAGATTACGGCAACGCACATCCGGAGAGCCGTAGTCCGGCCAAGAGACAGCGACAAGAGGTGCAGTTCATTTCGGGATCACGCACTGATTGTCTGTCGTGCAATGAGTGGTTGGTTCATTCGGGTATCTTATTCCCTCGGACTGGTACCCGTGTACCGGAAACTTGCAGGGTAGACGGAACGCGTAGCTCTAATTTCTGGGGCGGAAGCCGATTCGCCGTTTATCGGAAACCGTTCAATAACCATTCCATGTTGCTAATGAAGGAAATTGCGCTGCTCTTCCCACATTGTCCGGAGGGTTCCAGCTCGATGCTGTCCGAAGAATTACGAGCTGGACTGCGGGAAGGACACGCTGGAGGTTGCGTCGGAGTCGTTTGACACAGCGCGAGGCCGTCGCGTGCTGCCTGACAATGTTACAATTTTTGGAAACAGCGGCACAACATGCTCACCAGTGCACTGTATGGCTTCCCTAAAAAATTGACGTTCACAATGGTTTGGAAACAGCGGCAAAAAATCCTCGTTTCATTCCGTCCAGAATCAAAGGGTGTGTGCAATCGGCTTCACCGCGTGCCGATCTATCTGCTCGCATTGAGCACCCATCCCCAAATCCCGACTCCCCCAGAAGCTGCCTTCCCACCGGATGGATCTCCCACTCCACCACACCTCGCCCTGCACGAACCGAGCACGTACTCCCCCCCTAACGCAACCTGTCCCGCACGACCCACCCAACCTCGCGTACCACCGACGCCGTCGTTATCCTCCATTCTCCTCTCAATTTGTCCAGCAGTGCACTGTATGGCTTACCTAAAAAAGTGACATTCACAAACCCAGCACGTACTCCCGCCACTGACGCAACCTCTCCCGCACGACCCACCCAACCTCGCGTACCACCGACGCCGTCGTTATCCTCAATCCTCATCTCCCCATCGCCGCTCCTCGCGGTCCCCTAGAAGATAAACGTCTTCGACGCTAGCTGGGGGACGATTTCATTTCAGTTTTCATTAGCCCCTTCCTCCGCATGATGAAGGAGATGGTCAAAATCAAATCCATCATCAGAACGATCTTCCCAATCATCATCATTTTCAGCTATTGCATGAACTTCTGTCCGGTCACGACGATTAAGGGCGTTTACAGGATTGTACACCTTTTCAGTTCTCCTGGGCGAGTCCGTGCAGAGCTGATTAAATTGCGCTGGGGGCATTCTTAAGATGTAAGCATCCAATATATCTTTCTGCTTCGAATGCCTGGGGATGAAGTCCCTTATCTTTAAACGAACCATGGTGCTTCCTTGCTGCGACTCATCGCTGTGTTCGCGGTCACTCAGATCTTCATCAACTATGGGCGTTAGTACTAGTCAGGTGCTTCAGATCGTATCTGATGACATCGCCGGGTCGGGAACGATCGTAATAGACACGTGTCACGGAGACGGAATCCCAATTAAGGTTTTTGTTCAAACTGTAGCGTACATTGGAAACTTTCTCGAGATCGCGCACATATCCGATTTATTGAGTCACAACGCAGACTCTGCATGTCATTTATGTTTTTTTCGCAAACAAAAACTGGATCCATATCGCTCTTGTCATGGATTTACGACAGAACTCAATTGTGCGGATACATCCAGCTTTAGATCTGAGCCGCGTATGAAAGCTATACGTGAATCAAAAGGCACTGAGAAAGAAAGGAACCGTCTTCTTAACTATCTAGGCATGGAATCAACGTCTTGTCGGATGAGAATAACTAGTCCCCTTCGTACATTTAACGAAAGGCTTAATGATGCTAGATCAAGCCAGCAAGTGCCATTGACGACATGTGGGCACGCCGTTTTCGAGGCGTCCTTCGACCCATATCGCTCAGTGCTAGTAGCACCAGACCACCTGCTCTCTGGGAACGCCATCAACATCTTAAACACATGCTTTCTGATGCTTTCCTCAAGGAAACAAAGAGATCAAATCGATGCCAGAATATGTGACGGGCTTCGTAGGAATTCCTTGATCACGCAGAAAAAAAATTCGACGTAAAAATAATAAGCTGTATTCTACCACAATCAGTGGTACGTTCTGTACACTACTTGTTGCTCGATTTGTGTTCGAGAACGAGTGCGCTGCGCTTCCGGCGAACGACGAAGGACAGAATCACACATTGTTTAAAACGGTGCGGGCTTTGGGACTGTTTTCAGACCTACTCGCGTCGACTTATTGGTATCCTAAACTGCACGTAGATGGATACAAATCTGTGCAGCATTTTAACATTGCCGCAGGCATGGCATTCATATCAGAACACCAGGCTTCTGCACGCCTGTACGTCCAAAGTTGCGATTCACTTTGTGGCATTTCTGAAATTGCGAGGGGTAAGCTGGATAAACCGAACCTTCACAGAATCATCGAGCTCTACAAACATTCAGTTCCAGCAATGGGGCACGCGCATCACTTTTCTGAGCTGGTTTTTGAGTTTGCCCATCAGCCTTTGAAGAGAGGCGTGGCGATGTCTAACCATCGAAAACCGCACATTCAAGCCGTGAAACATACATTGGTTGACGAATGGGAAGGAAGGCTAGCCTCTCTGGCAGGATCACGAAGGAAAATGATGTTGATGGCATATTTGATTCGCAGCGAGAAGGTGCATGGGAGAGACCCGAGTTTTAGAAAGGCAGGCGGCATTAACGTCAAAAGGCATGCCAAGCTTAGAAAATGTACTGATCAAGCCTGTTCTCCAAAAAATATGCGGTGCACTACCATCTCAAACAGCAAATAGCAAAATGAACTGCATGTAGTCTTTGCAAATAGAAAAATTGCGAGAGAATCTGACACCGCGCTGGTTGCCCTGGTGGACAGTCTTGTCTTGAATCAGTTCTAAGGGGCTCGACAGTTGCAATTATATACCGGAGCGAAGCGGAAAAACAAGTTTTAAGCGGAGTAAATCAGTCCATCAGGTCACCATCTCATGAATGCGTTCAAAAGGGTGATGCAGTGCAAGCTATTGTTCATCGTCAATCGACCAATTTCGCGATTCCGCACCAACCGTTTATTGAGGAGATGAGACGAAACCCTGATAAGTATCAGATGTGTGTTTTCGCAGCGGACACGCTGTTGCAGTGGAGAGATTTTTCATGTGAAAGAATCGCCCACGAGAGCGGGCCGTTTGCTGTTGCTCGAAAATGTACCAGATACGAGGACAGTACTCTAAGAACGGCACGGAGTTCGCCGTTGGTACTGCTAAAACTCAATGAATCTGTGAGAAGCGTTGGGTTAGTTCATGCTTGTAAAGCTGCGTGCAACGGTACATCATGTGAGATACGCGAGATTGAAGGATACGTGTATCACAGTGAGGATCTTCTTTCTGGAGGCACGTTCTATTACGCAACGAAAGAGAGCGGTTACCCCCCTCGAATGGGATAAATTTTCGTGGTAAGCGGGAGTGTGCGGATATGCAGATCGGCATCCTTGGTTCCTATTCGTCCTTAATGCTACAAAATTGAGTTTTTGCGCTTATTTCTGATGAAGATGGTGGAGAGGGGACATTGCCTTCTAATACAAAATTGAATTTACGCTTACTTCTGGTGAAGATGGTGGGGACACTGCAATACTATACTGTATTGTCCCCATTGTGAAATGCACTGAAATTCTCCCTACAGAGCTGCAATGCTGGAGAGCTGTGCTGCACTTCGTGTTACACATCGTCCCATCTCAAGATACTATGTCATTTGTACACACCCGTTTCTATGCTTCTCTTCAACATGTCCTGTGTTATGGTACTGTGAAATTCAGATACTACTTTCTTGTTGCGTACGACAAGAGCGGGCCAAACCATCTCCAAGGTACCCAAGACCTCGTCGTTTTGCCGCAGCGACCTCCAAAAGTTTCGACCTTTACGGTTGGAGAGAGGAGCCCAGCTTAATGTAAAACGTGTGTGGTCTGATGTGTATGGTTCTTTTTCAGCGATCATTTCCAAACCTGATTTTCTTATGGCATCCATAATGGGCATATTCTTCTTGCAAAGCCTGTTTACGTATCTACAGTTCCGTGTATCGAATTGCCTCGTCTCCCTCCAAAGCAAGTCACAAGTCTGATTGGGAAGTGAGTGGTGCCGGCTTCAGGCAACACGGAAAGCAAATGGATGATCGTCTTCATTCTTTTCGGCCAAAGTTGCCCCAATAAGTCTGAATGTGCAATCCTCCGGCAGTTGCGCTGGGTCAGGTGCGTTCATTTTTCTACCCTTTAAAAGAAGAGAAAGTAGATGAGAGTACCCCGAAATGCCAATACATGATGCCAATTCATGCAAGGTGTTAAAAGCAACCAGTGCATGTTCCAAACTTAGCATTGGTAATTGTGTTTCTACGAAAGCCGGTTGGAACACTGCATTAGAACATCTCGATTTGATTACCCTGGCAATCCGCTCAAAATCTTCTAGGCTACAGTCCGCTTCTGCTTTGATTAAGGAAGTGTAACACATGCCAACAAAGCGTCCTTCTCCCTCATGTACGTCACATATAGCTGAGCGAGTACGGGGGAAAACGATAGGCTTGTGAGAACTAACAACAATTCTATGTCTTAAGTAACTGAATATTCGGTCAGAAACCTTATCGCTCTCACTCCATGAGCCTACAATACGAGAGTACCTTGCACTCTGAGCTCCCACGATCCTCTGAAGCTCCTCAAGATTGATTTCTAAAGTACTAATTTTTTCCTCCGCTTCGCCCTTCTGTGGATCAAATGATAAAACCATCGATCTCCGTCTTCTGCCCGATTCCTTCATATGTCCGGTGCATGGCTTGTACTCCGAACCAGATGACTGATTTGATAACTGCTGCACGGAATCGGCTTCAATATTATTTCCTGATTCCGAAAGAGCCGAGAGACACATCCGCCACAGCTGTGTGACATTTTTTTGGCGCCCAGTACCGTCGTGGCACAAAACATATCCAATGAGTCGAGCGTCCATGACAGAGGCTTCCATCCCATATGCTTGCTCATACTGAACCCTTGCTCTGGTGACACCGCCATTGCAATCTACCTTCTCCAGGACAGCTTTCCACCAGACATCTTTTTGGACAGTTTTCCTTCGTTCTCGATCATCCCGCCGAGGTATCTCGACGATCCAAAGCACCTCAATTGCATCCCCCTCACGTACGTCCGCCATATGAGGCGGACGGATGTGACGAACCGACGTGAAAAGTGAATTCGTGCCAGAGTGTAGGCAATGCGTAGTATTTGAGTAGGGGTTCTGAGCAGGCCGAAGGACGAGGTGGGGTGTGCAGGGCACAAGCTGGTGCTCGCCAACGGCATAGATTGTATATTTTAGAAGCCGGTTTTTTGGGACATCCAATCATTGCACAACCTTCAAAGGTTGACCAATAATAATCGTTTAGTGCCAATACACGTATCCCCTTAAACGGGCGATGACAACCCAATCGTGATGTAGTTCCCTGTAAACATACCTGAGAACACCACGGCGGGGCATCGCGCCTTCACGTCTCAAATCTCACTTGTTCCTCAACCTCTTTCGAAGCAAACGACGGTTTGTCAGATCCCCTTTTACAGCACTCACGAGATCGCATGTCCCTCAGATGACTTTTTTCATATCAAGGACTCCAAACTCTGAGCAACCCATGTGGCTTTGCGGTAAGTACACGTTTTCGCGACAGTCCCACTTTGTAGCTTCCTTATCGGTGGGCAGCGAGCGAGGAGAATTTTATCCAAGACGTTAGAGCGATGATAAGGTGTGTTCAATCACATTGCCAAAGAGGCTTTAGACGAGAAGAAAACTGACCAACATCAGCATTGATCCTCGAATATTCGAGGATCAATGCTGATGTTGGAACTGAGAAGGATGAAGGAGAGCAAGTTGTGGCAAGATGCAGATCAGCTGTGGATGGTCCTGCACGAACAGGTTATCTGAATTCCTGAAGCAGGGAGCATATTTGTGAGGGAAAGATGTTCCTGGTAATTGGGGATGTGTCGAGA
This sequence comes from Chondrus crispus, assembly GCF_000350225.1. Taxonomy (NCBI): domain Eukaryota; phylum Rhodophyta; class Florideophyceae; order Gigartinales; family Gigartinaceae; genus Chondrus; species Chondrus crispus. Next base: position 101,979 of record NW_005179007.1, on the reverse strand, counting down.
GGGATAGTTTCAAAGTACTGTAGGTTGCGGGAAAAAAGAACGTCGAGAAGAAGTGAGGTAACAATTTTTGGGGGAGGGGATGACGATGATTCGAGGATCACTATTTATGTTGGAACTGAGATGGGATGAGGGAGAGGAAGTTGTGGCAAGATGCGGAGCATGAGGATGAGGAAGAGGAAGTGGTGGCAAGATGTGGATCAGCTGTGGATGATCTTACAGCTTCAGGTCGATTTTCGTTGAGCGCAACTGGCACTCGTTTCATCAACAGATTATCTGATCAAGAACAAAGAAAGAAACGAGTGTGACCCGGTGCAGGCGGGGAACGCAGTAGGGAAGAGGCAGATGGTGAAGGGGATCCTTGCGAATTTGAAAAGAACCTAGAATATTGAAACAGTGTTCTGAAGACCAACCTTGGAGAAGAGGACTAGTAATACCGTTGCCCTGCGTCAAATAATATGTCAGCAGGAATAGTAAACATATCGTTCCAGTAAATCATCATTGCGCAATACTTGATGTTTATATTTGTGGTCATACCACGTGCTAAGAAATGTGCTAAGATAACCACTATAGTGAATGTAATAGTTTCTCGTTCTCTCGGTAGATCAGTGCTTTTTGACGCTCCTCGGTACATCCAGACAATGAATAGGCTTCATAAGAGACCGCCCACTCAAGAAGATTGCGAATGGTACCGCCATCAGAATGACGTTTTCAGTCAATATCATTATCATATCGCGCAGTTGTGTTACAGTAGTTAGGAAACCAAATTCAGTGTGTTTTTACTGTACTATCATAGCTATCCTACGCAGTACGTGTCAAGATTCCGTTTCCGATACAGTGATGTCACAACAACGCACGAAACAACGCGAAGACAGCAATGGCTGTTATTGATCTCACAATTACAACAGCATTCCTCCAAATAATATAATGTCAAAATGAGCGTTCTCACTCGCTACATCAAAAAGAACTGAACAGTATATAGCGCAGTTTACATCATTAAATTAAACATAATTATTACAATATGCCTTTGCAGTGCCAGGCAGACACGGCGGACATAGCAGAAATACGGAAGGAGCCCTGCGGCCATGGGCACGAACCCCTCATCCAATAGGAGCTCGTCAAATTATGCCCCTCGGGACGAGCTCCCTCAGTATGGCGAGACGTCTCGGCGAATGGGAGCTCGTCAAAATCGCCCCTGCGCGGGACCCCTCAGTCCCCATCTCTTTGCCCGCTCGAGAGCACCGACCGGCGCGACGTAGCCGAGGCAATCGCCTCCCCGAAACGGGAAGTCGCCAGTGCGCGAGACGGACCGACGAAGCCCCGTATCTGTGTTGGAAGAGTGGGCAAGGACGGCGATGAATTGCAGCCCCTCGTCGGGTCCTTGGGGAGGCTTTCGGCGTAACTACCATGATAGTCCGCCCAAACCGGCCCGTCGGTTGCGGGACACTCACACCCCAACGCAGGGGCAGAGACGAGGGAGTAGTGACGACTCCGAAGGGTGGAAAGCTCGGACGACGGGAAGGAAAAGGAAACTAAATCGGTAGGGGAGACGAACGGGTCCGTTTATTGGGCTAAGGAGAGAACAGAACTGCGGCTACTACGAAGAGAGGGTCAACGACTGGCTTCCTCTCCAGGTCCCGCCGTTTCGTACCCGAAGGACGATCGGGGATAGAAGTCGGAACGGCGCGGCACGGCGGCGCTCACATCCGCGAGAGCGGGCATTGCGACCGACGAACTGTGAGGAATTCCGCCAACCATCTCGCCACTTGCCGCGAGGCCGCCGACGGATTGGGGCACGGACCCCAAGTGGGCATAGGGATCACGCAGTAATGGGCTACGGCTGGGAGGCGTTGCCTCCTGCGGCGTCGAACGTGTAATACCGGACGCAGCCCGATCGCGGTCGGCGCTGATTCGTGCGACGGTCTGAGAACTACGGGTAGAATCGGCGCAAAGAGCCTCCATGTCCCTCTGAACCCGGTGGTAGTGTGATGCGTACGTTTCGCGTTCATCTCCGAGGCGGCGAGCCTCGTTGCTACGCGCAAAGTACCAGCGCGCCAGCGTACTGAGTAACGCACCGACGGACCAAGTACGATCTCGAGAAGGCCCCAAGGCGCGCAGTACGTCGGGAACCGCCCCTAGCTCGTCCGGGGTCATGATACGGTCAACGAACGAGCCCGACGAGGGACGGCCCTCCACCGGACGGAGTGGCGGGACCGGCAACGTTTCAGCCGGGGCACGACTACCCCGAGAATGAACGTCGGCTGCGCGCGGAGTGGCGGCACGGAACGGGTTCGAACCCACGGAAAACTGTACCGGGGACTCGGCGTCCAGATCCCGATAATGTTTGCAACGTGCCGACCGGGCGGCGGAACCCACGCCACTACGAAGCCCGCCGATACGTGCGAGGAGGCCCCCACGACGGACCGCGACGAGAACGCGTCTGCGCGGAAGTCGTACAACAAACAGACGCTCCGTTCTCCAGTGGAAAAATCGGTCCACGGACGATGGGTATGATCCCCCACCTCCCCGGCGCGGCGGAGGAGGTCCACGACGGCAGAATAAGTCCACACGACGTGCGTGGACTCCCTGTCGGAAGGGTTTAGGGACACCCGGGGGAGCCCCGATGTTACCCTCCCCAGGAAGTCTAATGTTGAAGGAGGTTGGAGGAACACCCGGCCGTTCACTCCCAACTCCGTGCTCACGGCGTTACACACCGCTCACGCCCACTCGCGTTCGCAGTTTGACACAAGACACGCGTACGCCGGGTGTCCCCTCTCCGAGAAGGCGAACGCAAAATATTTAAGAACGTACGGTAAAAGCGGGTGGACTCCCAAGGAAGGAAAGAAGTCCCGTACCACCGCCGGGAGAGAGAGGAAATCCGCAGGCGACATTCGAAACACACTGAACGGAACAGGCGCCCATCCTTCTCGTCGGCACGACGGTACGCCGACCAGTCCAGATGGGCAACGGCGATGGAATGGATGCGCATCAAGGCGCAAGCCGATTTCTGAAGCGCCACCAACGGCTTCGAGAAGGCATACGGTCGGGGGCAAACGTAGAGCCCCGCGACCTCGGCAAGGACGAACTCCGACGAACCCCTCCGCCGGGTTGGAGAATCGCCGAAGCCATACGATCAACGTAGTCAACCTCGGCGATGTTGTAGACGAAGGTGCGTTCGCACCGAATCTCTTCGGGAACTTGGTAACCGGCCCCAGCCCCCTCCGCCATGAGACGGGCGAGAGCAGCGGAGGCCTGCTCGACATGTGCTGCCTCGCTGATCTTGCGAACGCGCGCAAGATCCGGACGCCACTCCGTCCGGAGGAGGATTTCGGAAACAGTAACGTGTGTACGGGCATGACGAGCCGACGAGAACCGCAGTCCGCTCAGGGAAAGAGGTGCGGACTGGTCGGCGGCAGCGCCGAACAACTTAGTCGTACTGTGCGGCACGCCGGGACGGGTCTTACCCGCGCAGAGGACGGGGCACCGCGGCGAACCCAACGACCTGGACGGAACCACGTCGGAAGCCCCGTGAATTTCGTGTGCCCCGGACGGAAGGGAGGCACGGGCGGCGACGATCGGTGAACTTGCTGGACCAGCGGCGGCGTTGCTTGGGGACCCGGCGAGCCGTTCGGTGACGGGGGCCCCCACTTCCGGCGAGATCGTCGAGAGACGAGAGAGACGGGTCTTCTGGAAAGTCCTCGGCGGCGAGGACGGGATGGTCGCTTCGGGCGAGCGCCCCGCGGAGGCAGGGGGTGTCGAAGAAGGACCCTCTCCCGGCTCCGATGAGGCGGGAGGAGGCACACCGGCCCGCGACGGAGGGTGGGGTGTGACCATGATGTTTTTCGGACGAATATACCCTTTATTAGTGAGAGAAGCAGCGGAAAAGGACGCGAGAGGAGAAGACAGGACGGCGATGATGGAACCACGAAAGCAGGGACGCGAGCAACGGGTCGCCACGGGGATTATACGATGAAAGATACCCCCGGTCGATACGACTAACCGCCGCCGCCCGGTCTAAAAATAGAACGAAGTACGGAGGGCATCCATGACGGCAGGAGCTCCACGGGGCGGCCCTCGGTTCAGGCAGCGGTGCTCCGCCAGCCAAAATTCGCAAGGGGCGGCGATGCTAATCGACTGACGATGGTAATGGGAATGTTCCCCGCGTCGTGGACGAGGGTGAGGGCAATCGGTAAGGGTCCCGTCACCCCTCGTCCGGCCGGAGTGCCCTACCCAGAGCGGTACAGTACTCTACTGCCGAGCATTCAAAGGCCGCCGCGGTCGCGTGCGGTGATGTCGCGTCGGAGCATTTCCCGTGACCGAGAAGTCGTTGGCGCTCGGCGTGACTCCGAGTTGCCCGACTACTCGCGAGTGAGGACCGCGGTACTCCCCTTCACAACGACCTTGAAGTCATTCCCGAGGGACTGTGTGCGACGAAGGGAGACACGCGAACCCCTCGAACCAGCGGCGCAGGATCAAAAAGGCGGCCGAGAACGACGGCCCTGGAGTCGTCCCCCGGCCCGGGGGACGTAGCACGGCCGACGCGCATCCCCGCGACCGGATGCGGCGCCGAAGTTTCAGGCAACCTCTCTCGTGTGTGCGAACGAGGCAATCCGCTCGTCGCCATCGCTGCGATCAGAAAAAGGGAACGCCGGGAACAACCCCGCCTACCCTCGCGCCGTGTAACCTAACGCGTCAACTACTCGTCACAGCGCCGGAGGAAAGGAGCGCGAGTGGAATGGAACGTTCAGGGGAATTACCACGCCGACTACAGACAACTGCGGGGGGTGAGTCGTAAACCGGAGCGGGCCCCCCCCACCCGCGGAGTTGAGCGGCCGCGAGAGACGCCAACGCAGGAGATCAACGAGTGCCCCGGAGGACGAGCCCGGGATCCGTCGGTCGCGCGGCGCCGCGCGACTCTCGCGTACACAGTAACGACCCACCATGCGCCCCGAATTGGCACAACGAGCGAAATCGAACGAGCAATCAGTCACGAGTAAGTTCCGCAAGAGAGATGAGCTGCAAACTACCAGCCTTGCAACTGGCGCTCCCCGATGACCGTACCACTGCCAACGAAACTTCTCCGACGATTTGCAAACTATGGGAGAGGAAGGATAACCGTCCTGTCGGCGACACCTGGCTCCCCCTCTTTCAGTTCCTCTGACACCCAAATTGCAGAGAGGCGCACGGTTGGCCATAAGTCGATGTGGTGATTCACTGGAGCGAGGTTCTTACCCCCGTACTCGAAGGGCAGTCGGTCTCACGAGCGCGGAGTCGTCTACCACCGCATCACGCTGCCAGCGACACTGAAGTACCACTGCCTTGTTGAGTTTCAGAATGTGGTCCGTCGCAATTAGATAAACCGCAATGGGGTGACGCGGAATCAGGTGACGCCGACGTACCCGCTACAGTGGTCCCCAGGAAGGATAATGGTCATTTACCAGACATCCTTGCGCCACCCCTTTTATGGGGATCGGCCAAGAAGGGGAAATTTGCTCCGGTACGCCGAGTCCAATAGCGTGTGCATCCGGAAGACAACGTCACAGGGTCGCCCGCGGCGTACGTAGTAGAGCAGCGGGCTGAGCACCTCGGTCATATTGCCGGCCACCGGACGTAGGGAGCAGCGGGAAGCTACGAAGGAGGCAGGAATAGAAGGTGCGCGCTGCTCGCAGAGAACGTCTTTCGAGAAGGAATTAAGAACGCACACGCCAGAGGGGGGCGTCAATAGAGGCCTGTCACGTTGGACGCTTTGCCAAATCCATAACGGACGACACGCCCCTGTGCTAAAGAGTTGGGGAGATGTCGTGGTGCGCCAGTCGAAAAAAATGCCGGACCCTTCCCGTCGACTTCGCTTCCGGCACCAAGGTCGCCTCGCGTGACTTGATCGACGAACGGACACCCCCCGAATCGTGATAGTGGCGACGTTGGCGCTGACGCAGGTTCGAGAAATGTGAAGGTGTATGAACACAACTGCATCCGGTGCGGACCAGAAATGGGCGTCTGTATATACGGATACTCGTGGGACGCGGGTGTGATGGACATCCCTCCGACGGACTGAGAATAACGGGAGGAGGTCACACGAAGCGCGTCTGCCCCGAGCTGGGGACGATGACAACGTCTGCATTGACATCATGGACTGTGCGGTGATTTTTTGAAAAAAAGATTTTCGCGGGAAAATTAATTTTGGAAGATTTTTTGGCAATTTCGATTAATGTCGAGGGGCTGTCGCGCGCGTGCGGGCCGGTGCAACGCGCAACCCGCTGCGCGCCGTCCGTTCAGCGCTACAAGTCACCTCGCTCCCGTAGAGCGACATCGCGTACATCAAGACGCCCTACGGCATGAGGACGGTTTCTCGGATCTACCACCGCCGGGCGCCGGGCGCACTCGCGCTGACCACGCACAGGGGCGTCAGCGCTAAAGGGGACAGGCGCTGGACATACTAAGAGGAGTCCACCCACGACGACGGGGACGGCGAGCCAAAATTGGCCACCCGGAGGAGGATCGCCTCGCTACCGAGAATGCCGATCTCGCACGCAAACACCGCCGCACTATCCCGCGTCCGAGAGAGATATCTCGGGTTGACGTCACGACCATTTACCCTCCACGCATCACGTCGAGAGGACGAGCCATGCTCGGAGATTCGTTGTCGCTGCGCGCCGCGCTTGGGCGCGTTCTCGATCGATATATGGCGGACCGAGAGTGGGTTGACGTTGGACAAATACGGGCCCCAGTTGGCACGGAGGGCGCTACAGTAGCCCTTGGTAGCGCACGCCAGCAGTGATCTGTACCACTGGATGGCGTCGAAGGGAGGACGCCTTAGCGCGGATGCACACGTAAGGGCATACAAGGGGCGCAGCGACACGCGCAACGTGGGAATGGCGAACTGGCTGTGGGCTCGGGGATTTGTGGATTGAATGAGTAACTAGGCAGAAAGGGAAGGTGATTGACTAGAGCCGCGCAAAATGGAGTACGGATTAGTGACGAGAGCGACAACGGACAGCTTGGGACGGCGCACGGGCGTGTGCGGCGGTACGACGAGGACACCTCTCCGCGATGAGATCGGCGATAACGTGCGGGGCACAGGGCGAACTACGGAGCGGGGCAGGAGTCCCCACGGAAAGGAGATAGAGGATATCCGGAGGCAATCAGGACGGGCGTGAAGGAGAGGCGTACCCCCTCGACCCACATACGTGAACGCGGACGTTCCCGCTTAAGGGGGGGGCCGTGTAGCATAACTACCGACGTCGTTATATTAGATTTAGAATTAGATCTAACGCTGTAAGGTACGGACCTTACAGCGTGCGCGCGCATACCTTACAGCGCGCGCGCACCAACACGTGTACCACACGTGCGCTGTCAGCCCCGACGGCTGGCAGCGTTACAGTGCGGGCCGGCCCGCACTGTCTACAGTAAGCCGACTACAGTACAGTCCGTACTGTACTGTAGACGGTTAATTAACTTGTACAATAAATATAGGGAGCGACCGCCGGCGGAGTGTAGTATAATCACCCCCAACGACGAGGGGGGGTGAGTACTGACAGTTCGGAAAGACCCCGATCGGCGGGAAGACAGAAGCACGGCCCACCCACGGTACCGAGCACGGGCTCGAGGTAGCGGTGGTAGAGCGGGATCGGGGAGGACACGCGCACGGGCGAGCGGTTCTACGACTCGACGCCCCGGAGCAGTACTGGGTGACGATCCAGTACCGACGGGCGGAGGCGGAGCCGGCTCGTGGGCGTGCCGCGCGCGTCCTCAACCCGCGCGCGGTGCTACTCCTAGGTAAAACGGACGGAAAATACCTGAGAGTAAGCGGGCGGACCAAGGTGGAGGATCCTTGACAAGTCTGTGCTTGTCCCCCCTCCACTGCCGGCGGTCCGCTCATATTTAATGTACACAATTGTCTATGATAACACTACAGTACCGATGTACTGTAGTGGGCTACTGTAGTGCAGGTCGGCCTGCACTGTAATACTGTCAGCCGTCGGGGCTGACACTACACGTGTGCGCGCGGGCTGAGGTACTGTAGAGCTCGGGCTTTACAGCTGCAAATCTAATCTAAATCTAATTCCGGGAGGAGGATATGCTACACGGAGGGGACCGAGGACAGGCAGCCCTCCACCGACGGTCGACCACCCAGCTTACTCTACGCACACCGCCGTTCCGCGAGTAGTTACCACCGAGTGGGTAGTGGACGCGCGCGACACCGCGGCGAGCTGCGATCCGCCTCCGCCCGTCAGTACCGGATCGTCAACCGGTACTGCTCCGGGGCGTCGAGACGTCGATCCACTCGCCTACGCGCGCGTCCCCGCCGACCACGCTTTACCACCCGCTACCGGCCCTCTTCCGGTGGCGTTGGTTGGTTCAAGACCCTCGGTACGCCGATCCGGGGTCTTCCGCCGAACATCGCAAACACCCCTCCGCCGTGTGTGAGGTGTTTATGCGACATTTGGTTCGCCATACTAGGCGAAACGACAACAATGTTGAGACGAGAGAGGTGGCTAGCTGGAGTGCGTCGTAGCGAACGGAGAGCGGTAGGGATAGTGCGGGAGGGGTCACTCGGAAGACATGCTCAACTCTGCAAACATATCCTGTCTCGCGGTGTAGGTGAAAACGCATTCGAGCATCCGTCATTGGTACAGTGTAGCATAACAGCCGGAACCGTATGACACGTGGCACATTTCGTGTTCGTGCGTCTGGGCCAGCACTATTGGAATGGAGGCACAAACAAAAGCGGCACTAATGCGTAGGACCCACTGTACACTGTGCAGCTCTTGATTGAACTCGCACTGTACAAGTGCATGTCGGATAAATTACTGTAACGCGGGGGTTCGGCGGCTACAGACTGTACCCTTCCTGACCGGGGCAATTTGGGAATCGGGGGCAATTTGGGAATGTTTAGTATTGCTCTTCCAGATTTTCAAGTACACCCCGTTGCCATGCTAGCGATAGTCATACAAGTTCCTTCGTCCTCCCTCGTTGCCCTGCGATGCAGAAGTCCGCCAAAATTCAAACTCCTGTAGCCCCACGGCGTCTCAATGCTCGTAAAACTGTCTTCTACAGCACTGCCATCATGACTTTGACTACAAGTATTCGTGCGTCATGGGACTCTCCATGCGCATGCAGCGTGCAATCGAAAAAAGGAGGCAGGAACGCGACGCATTTATAGTACAATTGCGCGGAGGCGACGGCGCCACCGCTGCTGCCCCGGCGTACAGTGATCTCAGGTGTAAGCGCCAGCACAACCGTAAGGAGTTGTATTTACAGCTGGTGGCCGGTACGGAGAACAGTAATACTCCACCGGCTACACGTGTGTAATCCGTACGGTCATAACTAGTAATTAGTAGTTAATGGCAGAAATTTATTAATTGTGTACAGTAGCTGGTATACAGTAAGTAACAGCTACTGTAGCAGGACAGGTGTCCTGGCGTCCCACTTAGGGGTTAAGACCGGGGGCACCTGCCCCGTCCCAGTAAAGAGGAGGCAGACTTGCCTCCCTTCCCTTTACGGCTAAGTGCTAACACCGTTCCGGTTTTCCTTTAGCTCGGGCTTCTAACCCGTTACCGGCCATCCGGTTATAACACCACCTACCGGCTGCGCGTCACCGGCCATGTGAGCCTTCCCTCTTTTCGAGTCCATCCGTACGGTTTTTATCCGCGCGTGGGTAACCCAGCGTCGCGCGCTCCCTCACCTCTAACCCCCCTCGTTCCGAGTGGTCGGGACGAAGGTATTTATACCACAGCATTCATGAACAAGCAGCTGGAAAAAGCCACCGCACTCCTTCGTACACGTACTAAACGGTCTGCCGTCGTGAAAGCGACAAATGTACCTCGCACAACAGAAGATCGGATTTATCACGCCGTAGAAGAGCGTGATGAATCCAAACTCAACGCCCTTCTATCGCCAGAAGCCCACCGCAGAGGACTGCGCACAATTTTTACTGAACAAGAGTCAACTTTGATAAAGAAAAGGATTGTATACGCGGCAGAAAAGGTTTCTGCACACTCAAACGGAGATATGAGAAATATAATGACTCAGATAGCGTCTGACAAACGTCCAGGATTTCGCACAGAATCTGGCAGTCCGTCTCAAGACACCATCCGCCATTGGCGTGCAAGTGAATAGAGACGTCACTTATCGAAAAAGTGAGAACAAAGACGTCGCAAAGTTGGCGGCTGAAAATTTCACCCATGTGTCAACCTTTTCAAATGCATTGAAAAAAGTGCAACATGCTAATCCTGGTACATTCAACGACCCCTCCGGCCTTGGGAACTTCGACGAGACAGCTGTGGACTGTCAATATAGGGTAAGAACTAAAAGTATTTGGGTCCTCACGCACTAATCACGGTGGGTATTTGGCTTGTCAAGCTAGAAAAAAAACAAGCATATAACGATTGTGGTGGCCGTCTCGGCCTCTGGTCGCAAATTCCTCTCTTTTCATTGTAGAAAGAAAGAATGTAATGAGCGGATGGATCTCTCCGCTCAAACAGACCGAAGTAATATGCCCTTCCGTACAATCTAGTAGATTGTCTCAAAAAATGTGGTTTGAGAAGGGAACCGTAATAATTACAACAGACAGGGGAAGTATGGAAAAGAGACTCATTTCCTTTGTGATAGAGCATGTGGATACATTTGTGACGAAGACCCTACCCCAGGAGCTTTCCTGCTGTGTGACTCTTGACGGTCACTCGTAACGAGAAGGTTTCGAGTGGCTCGAGTCGTGCAAGCAAAAAAAAGTGCGAAGTCGTTCAGTCTCCTTCAAATACGACTCACTTCTTGCAACCCTGCGACCAGGACATAAACAGTGCATTCAAAAAGGGATGCACAAATACCAGGATATGATTCATGAACAAACAACGCTCGACATGCGAGGTGTGCGTGCAAATCTGATGGTGGCGATGTTGGCTTACAGTGGTCTCACGGTGGATAAGAATAAGTTAAGCTTCGAAAATTCGGGGTTATGGCCAATGGACTACTCCTTTCTTAACAGGCTGAAGAGACCAGCACCAGATGCGGTCACATGTGACCCAAAAAGTGGCAAAGTCGCTTCCCTAAATGTGACAAATATAAACCCGGGACCGCGACAATCGGACTTTTCGTCAGCTCAAAAAAACTTTGGAGGCTGGCAAAGAGCCTCCAACGGGACGTAGGGATGTGGAAATGCTTTTGCGCAAAAGCAGAAGTAGAAATAAAATCCTTATGACAATCACGCATTTCTCGAACATAAAAAGTTCCAACGCAGGCAGCGAGAAAAGTGTGGAGTTGCAAAAAGATACACCTGCTCTGTACTTGACTTTGGACAATATAACCGAAAGCGGAAATGAGAGAAACGTAAAACTTGCTGCTGAGAGGCATCTCAAAACTGAGAAGAAGGAACAGCGGGACCGCAGTCGAGCCCAGATGCGATTCTCGAAGGAGAATCGCCGTACAAAGTCAGCAGCTGAACCAACATCCCCAGCCCCGCTGTCTCCCCCACAGCCTGAACGTTTTTCTCCGACTTCTGGGGCGAGATTCGGCGCAGCAATGAGTAGAACATTGTCGAGGCAAGCGTTCAGTAAGAATTTGATGGCTGAAGAGAAAGTTATGGAATCTCTGTCATCGCTTTCCAGTACATAACTAAAATCACCAAATTGCCCTTTTTTGTCATTTGAGCCCTTTTGGCACGTATCGGAAAATGTCGAATGGCTTCCAACAGGTTGTTTTTGCCAGCGTCTTTTCCTCGTGGATGGCACATGGACACCCGACTGGCTGGAACGGACACTTTTGGCTGCTCGGGATAGTGACATTCAAAACTTGTGGGGCTCTGCCAAAAAAATTCCCAAATTGCCCCGGCCAGGAAGGGTACAAGTGCATGTCGGATAATTTACTGTAACGCGGGGGTTCGGCGGCTACAGACTGTAGCCTACAGTACTACGCCGCAGTGAAGTACTGTCCGGCTCGGTACAGTATGCCAGCATGCCAGCATGCCAGCAGGCCAGCGTGCAGGGAGAGTGGGACGTGCGCTAGCGAGGAGTTGACCAAATTTAATCCCAAAACATAGCCACTGGCTTCATCGACATATTTCCGTAGCATCCCCCTTTCCCTCCACCCGACTCGACCCCACACCCACAATCATTTCCCTCGACACAACGCACTCTACCTGCCCTCCCGTCTAGCGCTCACTCTGCACTTTCACCTCCACTCAAGCATCTTCTCCTTTCCTCAACCATGTTTTCAGTCTTTGACCGCAACAAGACTTTCAAGCCGCGCCGCAAGATAGAGGCCTCCAACCCACGTTACGAAGTACACAAACTCGCACATGAAGTTTTGAAGGCTTCTCTCGACACCGGAAACTTACGAGAGGCTGTCAAAGTTCCCGACGGCTACGATGTCAACGACTGGATCAGCGTCAACGTCGTCGACCTCTTCAATCAGGTCAACCTCATCTACGGTTCTATGTGCGACAAATGCACCTCCTCCTCCTGCCCCGTTATGTGCGCCTCCCCAAAATACGAATACCTGTGGGCAGATAATGACCGCCACAAGACCGCCGTCAAGGTCTCCGCCCCGAAATACATCGGCTTGCTCATGGATTGGGTCGACAAGCAACTATCCAATGAGGCTATGTTCCCTTCTATGGAGGAGACCAAGTTTCCAGAAAACTACGGCTCTATCGTCAAAACCATTATGCGTCGTCTTTTCCGTGTCTACGCTCACATTTTTCACTCCCATCTTGACGAAATTGTAGCCTGTCGTGCTGAAGCTCATCTTAGCACGTGTTTCAGACACTTTATGTATTTTGGCTGGCTCTTCAACCTCTTACCCCCGAAAGAGCTCGAACCTCTGAAAGATGTCATCGCGTCTTTGTAAACTGCCTAATCATCGTCTCTGTAAGGTCCTGCAGTTTCCTCGCCGTACGGGTTCTGACCCATATCGCACGCCACCTTCCCATTACTCAAAATCATCGGGTTTTCGTTTTTTGGATGACTTGCGCATTTGTTTCCTGTTCACCGCTGTCGACCCCGTATATTTGCTCACTCCAACATCCGTTTCAAACGGCATCAATGGCTCCCTTGTGAAAACCCCGACACCTCTTGGAACCCATATCCTCAACCGTACCTTCCCAGGTCCTGTCACAGATATCCATCCCAATCCAGACAATACGATATCCACGCATGACTTTTTCCAGCTCTGTCCTTCAGCGGTAAATGACTTGCTCGTCCATTCCCCAAGTTTCTCGAGCCCTTCCTCAGAAAAGGGGGGAGTAAGAAAGTCACCAACATGTCGATGAAGAAATTCATGTGCCCCGTCGGCTCGCCCTGGATGTATTTTCACCGTTGGCGCAAAAAAGCAAGTGAAAAAGAAAGGCTTCCCAGATACCACTTCGAGTCGTGCCAGCCCACCAATGTAGATCGCTTTGCCTTCGGCAAGCCGAAAAGTGACGTTTTCCACAGATTTTGAGGGAAGCACCGCTCGGAGCTCTTTGGCATCTAAAAAGTTTGTCAACTGGTGCGAGATCATTAAGCCGGGCGTGTCATACAGGTTCACTTTCCCACCGAGGGGAATACGGATAACGTCTAGCGTCGTCCCAGGGACAACACTTGTCGTTATGGTGCCCAGTGATGTCTTGTCACGACGAGGACGCCCATCATCTTTAGAGCGACTACCGTTCCCCTTTCCCTTTCGAATTCGCATAAGTCGATTGATAAAAGAAGACTTCCCCACATTTGCAGCACCAATCACATACACATCAGACCGCCGTTGCTTAGCAATTCGTAAAGCATCAGCAACCAGTTCTCCAACACCTGTTCCTTTCGTCGACGAAACTAAGTGAATTCCAGCCACGTCGTGCAACCCCATGACCGAGCACTCATGTTTGATCCATCCTTCCACTCGAGACGCTTTGTAATTCTTTGGAAGCAGGTCGACCTTATTTACAGCCAGTATAATAGGGTTTTTCTGTCCGATGATGTCTTCCACAGAAGGAATAAAAGTGCCATGGAAATCGAATATATCCACCAGGAAGATGATGACAGCATTCACATTCCGAAGACGTTCCAAAGTCCTTCGAAACTTTCTTGGAGAAAGCTCACTCAGTCCGTCTCCGGAAGACTCTTTTTCTATATCTGTCTTGTCCGATAAACTCGACGTCCGGGGCAATGGAAATGTTCGCTTTGGCTTCACGCGCAAGTGACTCTCAATTTTGCCGTAGTGGGTTAAGCGGTAACATCTTTGACACACCGGGTCCTTTTGAATTTTCGGAAGCTTGGGTGGTGCTTCGTCATCCTCAGTAATTGGAACTGGATCGGGAAGCGGGTCTTCTTCCACGACAGTCGGAGGTACGTACCCGGGTCGCTCTGGAGTGTCGGACTGAAACATGGAACCACACCCGGGACACTTATTTCTAACTTGCTCCACAACAAGATCATGCGGTATGGTTGAAAGAATATCCAATCGCCTGAGATACGCTTCTTTGGCAGCCGCGGCTTGTCTTTCGTGCGGTTTCATGTCAGTAGTGGATTTAGCAGTGGATTTAGCAAGCGTATTCTCGGTTTCTAGAGCAATTTCGTCAACGGAAGAATCGAAAGCCGCAAGCAGCTCTTCATAATCTGCGGTGATAGCAGATGGTTCTGGCGGCCCGGAATTTGAAGTTAAGTGAGCGGATGCCGGAGATGGGGTCGCGGTAAGGTCTGAGCCGGTCATGTCGTCTTCATTGCTTGGTGTCGATGCGACGCATCTAACCGGTTGCCTTGCTCGCAAATGACATGTTCTTGGCAATGTGGCAGCTCTCACAAACACAGGTGACGATGGCAAACGCATTCGAAAAAAACTAGATACTTGAAAGAGATATGCGGGTGACTGCATTTTGGGTGATTACAGGTGGTTGCAGACTCAATAGCAATTCCTTCTGCCGACGCAGAAGCAGAAGCAGAAACGAGGATTGATGTTCGCAGCACCGGCTCGGTATGACGGCGTGATGGTGAGAGGCAGTGGCCGCAACAAGAATATCTAGACGATAGCGGAATCTGACACCACAAACGGGTTCCCAATTGCTTTCGGTTCTCAACAAAGGCGGATGAGGAGACGGCTTCTGGAATTCTGTCTTCGTGCAGACCAATACGTGGTACAGGGTGATGGCACACGGGGTGGTTTTTTCTACTAGCGGGCAATAATCTCCGCAGCGGCTTATCCTTATCCGTCTGATCCGGACGGTGGGCGCGAGCAAGGGAGTAAGGTTCGCAAAAACATATAAATTCGCAGATACTGTATGCTGTACAGTAATGTGCTCAGGGAAATCACAAAAAAAGCCTCATCGGTTCGACAGGAAGCGTAAATTAGAGCTTCTCTGATACAGTATACGGCTCAAGCAATCACCAATGCAGTGTGCACAGTGCAGCAGTAGGGTACCCTTGGTACAGTATGTACAGTACCAAGGGTACCCTTGGTTACAGTATACGTACTGTAGTGTTGCACTACCCTTCGAAGAGTAACTAGAACCCAAGGACACCCTTGGGATTCGCACGTGTTCTGTACCCTTGTGAGGGCGTTCGACGCTGGATTACATGAACTTTATGTATCTGCAACACAGCTTCGGCACATACAGTGTATAGACTTTACTGTATGGGAGTGGCAGACGGCAGGGAATGCTTTTCAATTCATTGCAACTAGACAGATCGTGGGATGGGGGCCTGGTCAGAGCTGGGCAAGTCTTGCCCCGTTACCGGTCCCATGCTTTGCGCCACGAGTTGCAGGTCCTCTTCCCAAAACCTCGTCCACAATCGCCTCAACGCACCGGCGTATGTCACACTCCTCCGACCACAATGGGCCTTTCTCTCCCACCGAAATGGCAAACCATGCCTCTCCGCGCCCTCCAAAAAACCCTTCGTCGCATCGCCAAGCACAAATCGAAGGCGCCGATTCCATGTTACATCTTCCGCTGACAACTACACGACTGTTTTGACTGTGCCCACCGGAATTGGTGCTTCGATTGGCGGTTATGCAGGCGATGCACTCCCGGTTGTGAGACTGATTTCAACGATTGTAGACACAGTCATTACACACCCAAATGTTCTCAACGGCGCTCTAATGTATTGGCCCCTCCCGAACGCGCTTTATGTCGAAGGATTTGCTCTCGACCAATTTGCGGCGGGCAATTACGCGCTATATCACTCTACAAACAGGTCCAATCGGATCGGACTGGTTCTTGATGCTGCCATGCACCCTGACGCTATTCTTAGGCACAAGCAAGCAGCGGAGGCCGCAAGGGCTACCCTCGGGCTCCAAGTGACAGACTATGTAATCACAGATCTCCCTCTTCATGTGAAGATAGAATCTAGTGATTGTGGGCCCTCCTGGGGACAAATAAGTAATCCCGAGTCCTTGTTGGCAGCCTCAGCCCGGCTTATCGCACGCGGGTGCCAAGCGATTGCTGTCGTCACAAAATTTCCAGAGGATGAAGACCCCATTCAATTAGCAAAGTATAGAGCAGGCGCAGCTGTCGATGCGATCGCGGGGGCTGAGGCAGTAATTAGTCACCTGGTAACGCGAGAATTGCATGTTCCGTGCGCACACGCGCCTGCTCTTTCGCCGTTGAATGTGGACAGCTCTGTGAGCCCCAAGGCAGCAGCTGAAGAACTTGGGTACACCTTCCTATCCTGCGTGCTTGTCGGGTTGTCAAAAGCCCCGAAGCTCATTCCCACTGCTAGGTCTGATGCCCAGCCCGACTTCAAGGACATCATTTTTGCAGAACAAGTCGACAGTATTGTCGTTCCAGCAAGCGCGTTTGGGGGTAGTGCCCTTATGAACCTTGCATCAGCTAAAGATGCTCTAGTTATCGCTGTTGGTGAAAATAGAACTGCCATCAGCGTCTCTTCGCGATGCGTGGGGATCGAATCAGAGAGGGTTTTGTTTGTCAAGAGCTACGCAGAGGCTGCGGGATACCTAGCTGCGCATAAGGCTGGTATCGAATTATCCTCGCTAGGGCCTTTCGTCCCAAGACTATTCGAGGTGAAGAACTAGAACAGGTCGTGATCTGAAATGAACCCATCGTATTTGCAAAAAAAATGAAGAAAAGAAAAGGTCTCAGAGAACTTCGAACGCTGTCATCTCCGTCTAATGAGACCCTGGAGTTCTTTCAAGCGTCCCTCCATCTCCGACACGGCTTGTCTCAAAATTGGAATGTCGCGTAAAACCTTACGACCCGTATTCGTCTTTTGCACAGTCAAGCGCGGACCAAGTAAGTATGAAAATGCGATACCCCCTAAAAACCCCCCGAGATGTCCAAAGTTATCCACGCGAGAGCCAGGAGTCAGTCCAATTCCAAAGTTCATAATGACAACATATGCCAACGACCGTAATCCTTTCCGCGCCCGTGGACCCAGGATCTGACGGTGGCGCCCTAACACCACCAACGAAGCGCCAACTAAGCCAAAGATAGCTCCCGATGCTCCAACAGCTGGCGTGGGACTACAAAAGTACGATAGAACATTCCCACTCACTCCCGACGCAATGTACAGAGACAAAAAACGGGGCTTTCCAAACCATGACTCTACTGAAGGTCCAGTAGAGTGAAGAGAGAAACTGTTCACTAACAGGTGGCTAACGCTCGCGTGCAGAAACATCGGTGAGAAGAGACGATAATACTGGCCAGCAGTAATCGCACTGTTCACTTTCGCTCCACGCATTAGTACATTGGGTCCCATAAGCGTTTGAAGCGCGAAAACGCCGACGTTCAAAGCCAGTAGCACGTGAGAAATACGAATTGAACTAAAAAGTCTCTTCAAAGAGTAGATCGGGTTTCCCTCAAGCCTGGTTCCTTCTCTACGACCAAAATCGCGCCGTCTCGAAATGAGACTAGTGCATGTCAATATAGAATCTCCACTACCTCCCCCCTCCGGATTCTCCTCTGAGCAGGTAAGTTTTTGTCCGGAAGAGCCGCCACCCCGTCCTCCGAAACCTGAGCCTAGTGCAAGACGTGGCGGAAAGGTGCGAGCAAAAACTCCTCGACTTCGTTTGCCACAGTACCCTGAGGTTGAGCAATTCGGAGCTCCGATATGGGTCAGGGAAAGCGTAGATCGCCCCGTAGTAAAGGCCGTGTACTGCCTGCAACAAACTCGATGATGGATGTGACATTTGCTCTGATAAGTATGGCGAAAATTCTGATGAACGTCTGTTCGAATACCGATGCAATGAATGAACGCGATTACCATCTCGAGGTAGGAAGAGTAATGCAATGAGTCTAGCACACCAGCCAGATTTCAGAGATCATGCAACCTTTCTCCGAGCACATTTCAACAGAGATCAACCTCTGGAAAAACGATACCAAAGTCGCTGCCACGTGTATGTCGAGACTTTCGGGCCGAATTCTCATCATCCGACCATCTCAAAAGAAGAAGATATTTTCTGTTATCTTTTTGAGCAGCTCTGGAGTAAAGGGGGGGTCCCCCAAATATTGAACGCGAGTCATGAATTTAAAAGAAAAAAAACTTGTCGTTGTCTGTTTCGGCTAGTTCCAATGACAACGCAGATCTCTCGGGGTAAAGGAGGGTTGCCGGAATTTTCGGTCACCCGCCCCAACTCGTCGGTCGCCCCTAATTGTTTTAATAAATTCCCGAAAATCAGATTCTTGTACACATAAGAGCATCTCCAATGGTTCTGAACAAATCAACAAAATACTTAATTTGACAATTTGGTCAACCAACGACACCCCCAACGGTACGAAAAAAAGGCAAAAAAATAGCAACTCACAAAAAACTCGTGACCAAATCGAGCTGATTTGGTCCGATGCACATCGCAGTCAAACTATTTCACTTTCCAAGTGCCGATCAGATATTGGATGAAAATTGGCGCGAAGACCGAAATACTCTACAGCCCACCGTACATCACCTCAAACAATCCCTCCTAGCATCACCAACACCCACTTTCTCACCCCGGTTGACATCCCCGACACGATGTCACATTCTGCAGCATCCAAACTGGACAAACTTTCAATTTATACTGAGACCAACACAAAAAAGACCACAAGGGGGTCAAGTTTCATCTCGACTGAAAATGCGGCCATTGCTAAGGCCTGGATATCAGCCTCGGAGAACCCTGTTGTAGGTGCTGAGCAGAAGAGTGCTTAGTTCTTTAAATGCATCGTTAAGCTCTACAATGAAACGTTTAAGCCGGCCAACAGGGAGTTCACTTCCATGGAGTCTGTGAAAACAAGGAGCAGGGCCATACACAAAGAATTCATGCGATTCTCTGGATGCCATGTCAGAGTAGTACGTTTACAGCCAACAGGGGCTTCTACGGGTGATATTTTAAACATGGCCACCGCATTGTACAACAACTTGGAGATGGTAAATTACTGGGATGCTTGCCGGAAACCATTCCAATTCATGCAGGCATGGAATATCCTCAGGAAGCATGACAAATTTATGGCTGTAGGGGTCAAAGACAGTGGAGAAACATCTAATAAGTCGGTGTCAACAAAGCATGGGGCATCTAGATGGAATACAAATGGTGCTACTGTGCTTGAAAGCAATGAGATTGAGCTATTACCGCAGCAACAGCAAAGATCAATAGGTCGAAAAAGAGCGAAGCAGGAGAATGAAAAATCAAAGGTTACTTCAAAAAAGTTGCGTCTGGCTGCCGGGACCGTTCAAGCACAACGTGAACGCATCAGGCTTTGAAACGACATTATGAAATTATGTTGTTTACAAGCGCCCCATCTACTTGTGACACAGCGGAGGCTGTTGAATCCTTCAATATCATGCGAGCTCGCCCTTTGCAAGACATCCGCAAAGAAGAGGGAATCAAGGTATCAGAAAAGGACACATCAAGCGGTTCTGCAGTAGAAAGCGAAGCGAATGAGAGCGATTGAGAAATAAACAAATGGATCACAACTAGTCGCCGTGCGCTTTTTGCGGCCTCGTTCCTCGGCCAGCCGCCGCTCCCGCGGACCTTGCACGCAGCCGGGAAAAGAGCACATAGCGCGCGAAGCGTGAGGCGATTGCGATTATTCCCTCCCTTTCTCCGCCCAAAGATGTTCCATGACGAGCATTCTAGTGTTAAAATATTCTACTTCATCACTTGTGAAGCGTGAGAGAGCGCAAATAGCTGCAATAGTTCCGGGGGGATGGTGCGATCCCATATTTCCACCACTAGCCCACATTGGAACTGTTCCGTCTCCGATTACAATATCACTCCCTGCAGGTTCAGTAGAGTTTGTTGCATCTCTTCCGTAAATGAGATCTTCTACCATCATGTTATGCAGAAGAACACAACCTTTCATGATGACCTTCATAGAACGCGTGTACCAGAAGCGGCTCTGTCAAGCGACGATATGCCATTTCCTCTGTAAAACCACGAACGCTCTCTCAACATCCTTTCTAAATCCTTCTTGGCAGGCGGCCATGAGCTTTTCCTTTCATGTTGTCGGTTGAGAGACTGTCTGTACAAAACAAGGCCACCTCGGGTAAATTTCGTCAGCTAACCAGTAAGGTATGCTCCGCTTTTCCCCGTTTATCTCGTATTCGTGCGATGGCGGATATGTTCCGTCCGCAATCTTGTTGGAGAGAGTTGAAGCTTCCAACACATTGATGTCGGTAGCACAACCTGGTATGCCAAGGAAATAATGCCATATCCAAAGCTGGTCATCTGCTATGACCTCGACCGTTAGCGCTGCCTCACCCTCTTTTCCTTGATACTGACCATGATACGCAGTTGGACAGTTCTTCCAGTACCATTTTGCACAGTCAATGCTCCCCATCATACCTGGTAACCCCCTCGCTTCTAATCTATCCAAAATCCTTCGTAGGTCCACGTCACTAGGTGCTCTCAAATACTCCTCGAAACAACACACGACGCCATCGCAGAACCTGTCCAAACACTGCAGCACAGTTGACTCGCCGATACGTAGATATTCATCCAATGAATCTGCAGCAGATCCATACGCTAACATACGCAATGCTGCAGTAGCTTTTTGGTAGTAAGTTAAACCTTTCCTACCAGTACAGTCTTGGCGCTGTGTAAAGAAAGGATCATGCACTTCAAGTGCATCTTTGATTCTTTGAAAAACTTCTCGAGACAGCCGAAATCGCCTTCGGAAGTGTTGGTAGCTGTACACAGGGGCTTCCGCGAAATAGTCTTGAAACAGTCGCAGAGCAGCTGCTTGTCTTCCTCGTTCAAGGTTCGGAGCCCTGCCAACACGTGAGCCACCATGTTTGCGCGGCATGTCGTCATCAGTGCTGCTAGTGAGCAGCGTATCAACAAGGTAGAGCAGCCTGATCCTCAGCCATCTCCTCGACGTACGGGTTGTCCATGTGAATAGCGGTTCACCGCTGGGGCTGACCCTGCAGAGGCCAAAGCGCTATCTTATCAAATATGGCACATCCAATTAATATCATACACGTTTCATTTTCTTTTTTGTAATTTGATCATTTACCTCTGCGTTTGTGGAGATGCTCTAAGGGGCCAAGTTTCAGTCCTTGGACTATCTCCTTGCTGATGATCCCTGGAATTCGTAGATAGATTTAAAAAGAAATCGTTCCAATCGCTCTGGCAGAGCTTTGTACGACGTCCAACCAACCCGCCACTTGGCAGGAATGCAAATGAAGTGCATTCAAATCCCTCCGAAAAGGCAGGCTGGGGCTCTTTGACCGAATCTTACTAACTGAACCCCTCAGGGACGCCCTCAACGCCCATTCAGATCCCATCCGAGCCCTTCAATCCAAGATTCAAGCCACTCTCCGGCGATTGCCCCGAACGAGGCATGGCATGCGATAAGCGGCCCTCTATATTGTTGACACCGGGTCTCTTGGCATGCGCATGGTATCTAAGTGAAGCGACATTGCATACTACACCTCGCATTCTGCTTTGCAGTTAGGCAAAACAACTGTTAACTCTGTCTGTCGCTTCCCGGCTTTTAATGAGAGAGTAACTTCTGATGATCTCTGTTCTTACCAAGATGGCAGCAAGAGGTATTCCTCCGGCTAATGAGCACTTTTCCGATGTTTCCGCCATTACTGATAGTCACATGGTACCTCTAAGGAGTCTTCGAGTTCCCTTTAGAGATGTAAAGGCGGGACGAAAGTGGCTCTGAGGCTTTCAGGCACGGCATCGTAACACATTGATATTCGCTAAACCAACGCGCCAGAAAGTAATATGATTTGCTGCTTGCAGTGCTGAAGTGCCAACATCTCACATTGCATAATTGGAACGCATTAGTGTCGACAAAAACATAGATTCACAACGTGTATTTAATTTAAATGAGTGTGGCATCACACCGTCGGTATATATCTTCTCAAGCGCAGTGTAAGCTCTGCATCACACAACGGAGCACTGTATATAGTCGTGTTAGGCACTGCAAGTACGATGACCGTATAACTGTGAAGGCAGTCATTTCTGCGGCTTAGACATCTGGTTTAGCGGGGCGCAGGATTAATAAAATGAACAGAGTGACTTACTTGTGTTGAATGGTTTTTGCAAAGCGGTTCTTAAGTTGGACACACTTGGGGTTGCAGGTTGGGTGGGCTCTCAGGGTTAGTGAGTGGTTGTGCCTGCCCGCTTTTGCTTTCCCCGTCCGAACTCCGCGCCTTTTATAGAAATCGTAGCTGAAACTTAGAACAATACAGTACATGCTAGACTACAATAAACTATCCTTTCACTCTATAACTAATCTCCATACAATTGCTTATGTCCTTGCCTTCAATCTCCCAGACCATCCTCTTTAATACTAGTGGATACTGTACTCCTCCTTTGACAATTCTTTTAGGTATGGCATAGAAATTGTATTGGAAGTCTATGCCATCCTTTTAAAGAATGGAGGAGTCAGTACATTCGGGAAGGACAGGCACAGTATGTTTATACAAAGTAAAATTAGAAAGACATACATACTGTGCTTGTCCTTCAACCGTTACAACTCCTCCCCCTTCAAGATGGTTATTCGTCCTCGAATAAGCCTCGCGGTGGGTAGTAAGTGATGGAGTCGAAGTAACGTTGAATAGAAGGTTTGTGGCTTGGAAGGTCTTGTTTGTCAATTCATTTGTCTTGAAATATGTTTCCTGAGTTTTCTGATACTAAGAATTTCGATAGAGTCTTGAGTGCCGCGGTGGGAAATGATGTCAATTGTAGGCGGCGTCCTGTTTTCGGTCTGAAATGTAGACTCGCGGCCGATAGTTCTTCTATGTTGATCATTTTAGTATGGCCTGAGAAGAGATATGTGGAATGTAGGGTGAACATTTTGATATTTCTCTGGTAGTTGCAACTTGTATGCTTTTCCGAACGCTTTGGTGTCGATGACTTTGAAAGGTCCAATGTACTTCCGTCATAACTTTTTGCTTCTTCCTGTCTTGAGTGGTAAGTTCTTCGTCGAGAGCATGACTTATTCTCCTACGTGAAATGAGTGGTCTCTTCTATGTTTGTTGACTTGTTCAGCATTTCGTTCGTTCGAATCTGTGATGGACAGCTTTGCCATTTCATTGGCTCTTCTTATGTTCTTCAAAAACCTTTGTGTGGTCACAGTAGGTGTTTCTGATCCATCAGAGTGAAGGACGTCAGAAACAGAGAGTGGGTGCTGACCATACTCTAGGAAAAAAGGAGTTTGTTTAGTTGTGTCACTTATGTGATTGTTGTAAGCAAACTCGAGTCCTGGTAGGCGTTTACTCCAGTCTCTTTACGTATAGCTTACAAAGCAACGTAGCAATTCTTGCATTGTTCTGAATGCCCTTTCTGATTGTCCATCAGTTTGAGGATGGAAGGCGGTTGATAAGTTTAACTTGACTCGTAGTAGCTTCATGATTTCCTTCTATAAAGTACTTGTGAATCTTGTGTCACGATCTGATATTATCTTTCTTGGGAGGCCGTGATGTTTGTATATTTCGTTGTAGAACACCTCTGCTGTATCTTTGGCAGTATGTTTTGATTCAATTGGAATAAAATGTGTGTGTTTCAAGAGTTTGTCCACAACGACAAGTATAGCAGTTTTGTTCGTATTCGTCCTCGGTGTAGCATATCCCCCTCCCGGAATTAGATTTAGATAAGATCTATTACTATGGAGCACGAGCTCTACAGTACCTCAGTGCGCGCGCACACGTGTACCCCACGTGTACGGGGGTGCGCGCACACACGTGTACGACACGTGTGCTGCCAGCCCCGACGGCTGCCAGCACTACAGTGCAGGCCGACCTGCACTACGGTAATGTTATGATAGGTGACTCTGTATATTAAATATGAGCGGACCGCCGGCGGTGGAGGACGACAAGCACGGACTTGTCAAGGATCCTCCACCTTGGTCCGCCCGCTTACTTTTAGGTACTTCCGTCCGTTTTACCTAGGAGTCGCACCGCGCACGGGTTGAGGACGCGCGTAGCACGCCCACGAGCCGGCTCCGCCTCCGCCCGTCCGTACTGGATCGTCACCCAGTACCGCTCCTGGGCGTGGAGGGGTAGAACCGCTCGCGCGTGCGCGTGTCCTCCCTGATCCCGCTCTACCACCGCTACCTCGAGCCCGTGCTCGGTACCGTGGGTGGGCCGTGCTTCTATCTTCCCTCCGATCGGGATCTTTCCGAACTGTCAGTACTCACCCCCCTCGTCGTTGGGGGTGATTATACTACAGTGGTCTCCCGACCTAGAAGACTCTCAAGATCGAACTGAGAAGACTATCGTTTACCTCCGCGTCCGTACGCGTCGAGATGAGTGGCAAATATCCCACCTCGATTCGCTCCGAACCCGCCGGTGTGCGAGAGGCCGCGCTCCGCGTCCGAGTCGGCGACGGCGACGCTGGTCGTCGAGACCGCGAACCGTCGCCCGACTTCTCCGAAGGACGCGCTCGCGAGATGTACGATCGCATCGCGGAGTACATAGAAGATGTCCGGACATCCCTCCGTATTGACGTCTCCGACAGCGTCTACGCCCGCTGTATGGAAGAGTTGCGCTCCTTCTGCGAAGGAAGGTTTGAGCGCGTAACTCAGTCCTTGGAGAATCTGCGTGCCCTCGTCGACCAGCTACAGTCCCGTTTGGTACTGGTTGAAGAGGCCGGCATTGATTCCCCCGCCATGCACGTGGCAGGTCGACCCGTGAGTGCAAACTCCGGGGTCCGACGCGACGCGCAACCCTTCCCATCAGCCGAACAGATGGGAGCGTTCGCGCACATGGCGGCGGAGCTCAACTCAACGCGCCACCGTGCCCGTGACATGGAACAGACCTCGGCCGAGAGGCCGCCCGGAGCCCCCTCGAGTAGGCCCGGTGCCACTGTCCCTCCGGGCGCATCCGGAACGCAGGAGTGGCCTCCGACTGGAGCCGTCACCAGTCGGAGGACGGAGGACCTCAAGCCGACGACGGACGCGAAGTTCGCGTCCGAGACTAAAGCCCTGCCATATGCATCCGGAAGCATGCGGCGGTCCCGACGGGTACCGAACGAACCCGACCATTGTCGCGGAGGAGTCGCCCGCGGATCAGGAGAACCGATTCTCCCCTTCGATCCTCGCTGGGGCGGCTACCAGCCAGCGGATCTTACCGCGCATCCCGGCCCCGTCGACTTCCGAACGTTGCTCGTCACGCCGTTCGTAACGTGGGGCCCCGCAGAACCCAGGCTCGAGCCCGTCCACACCATGATACAGGAGTTCAGCGCCGTCGCGAACTACGGCATGTATCGGTTGGACAACACCTCGAGGCTCGTTACCTCGGGTGACGCGGGACGGATCGCCAAGTACGTCCAACGCTGCCGTGGGCTCCGTCCCACGATGAAGAGCTTCGACGGTACTGACGCGATTCAGTTGCTCCCGTTCCTGAAGGATATCCGGATAACCTTCAATGCCCAGCACCTGACCGAAGGTGTGGCAGTCCGTGTCTTCGCTCACTTCCTCGAGCGGGATGCGGAGCGGTTGTTTACGAGTTACACCATGCGCAGCCTCCGCCCCGGCCAGCTCCACGACGACACGAGCTGGCCTAGTCTCGTCAACCAATTTATCAAACGTTACCTAACCGACGACGTATTAGGGGAAGCGTTTGATGCTGTCGCGTCGGCGCGACAGCTTCCTCATGAAACAGAGAACACGTCCGCAGACCGACTGGAATCTGCCGCGTTCCGATGCCCGGCCGTGTTCTCAGAACAAGCCCTCGCGCACTACTTCGTGCGCGGGTTGTCCACTGCGACTCGGGCCGCAGTGGTAGAGACGATGAAAAGGTTGCCCGGACAACAGAAGACCGAACTCTCAACGATTCGCCGTATTACAACGGCCGAGGGTACAACCTACCGCGCTCGTCGCGGGTTGCCGCTGCCGGACCCGAAGCCGGCAGCGAAGGGAGTCCGAACTCCAAGTTCGCACGGAACGAGTTCGCCGGCGACCGCCCTCCACATTGGAGAAGATGAATGGCAGGCCGACCCTGTCTTCATTACACAAGGCTTCGACCGCGCAGGAGGCCGACCTCCTACGCCAGCTTCCACCGGTTCGACCGGAAGCTTCGCAACGGCCTTCGCGCACAGGCCGAAGGCCACCAGTGGTCCGAGTCACAACCTGGCCGAGCTGAATATCTCCCGTCGAGAAGGAGACCGCGGGCTGCCTAACGTGCCTCGACACACCGATGAGGAGGTACGCCACGCGGCGACGTTCGCGTCGACGGATGGCAGCGCGTCCATTTGTTGGCTGTGCCGGACGTACGGCCACGCCATGTACGCGTGCCCGTTCCTCTCGCCCGAACAACGTCAGTTCACGGCGTACAGGAACTACCGCTATCAGATAGAGACGCGCCCCGGAATGCGCAATCTCATCCAGCAGTCTACGCGGGCAGACCGAGGCCCGCGGCGAGGTGGCCCGAGCCGATCGAGTGGGGGCGTCCGTTTTGCCCCACGTGAAGGCGGGTACCGATACCCGGGGACCGATCAAAGGGATCGACGTGACCGTCGTCGGATGGATACGCGATATCCCCGTCGAGATGGGCGAGGCGACCTTGGCCGACCCCGTTGCCCCAAGGGGTACAAAACGCCATCATGTATCTCCAAGATTGGGCTGGGGAAACGTACCCCCAGCCCACGGAAGGAGGCGGAGGAGAGCCCGTTCCCTCCGCCCCTCGAATATTGCAACGGCCGGACGTTGTAATCCAAGGCCACGAAGTATCCGATTACTCCGCAGAAGATGCCCAGCCAGGGTGGGGAAACCGTCCCCATCCGCGCAGCCAGGGGGCCGTCGACGCGCTAGCAACCGATAGCCAAGCGAATAGCACTGCCAGCTCGGATAATTCGAAAACCCCGTAAAGACGGTTAACGATCGCGCGGTCGCGTGAACCGTCTTGTCACACCAACCTAGACCCGCCCCTATTTATCCCCGGCGGAGGAGGAGATATTCCTCTCGACCCCGCACAAGCGCACCGAGACACCCGTAAGCTCGGTGCGAAAGGACGAAGACGCCGAGGCAACCGTGAGCCAGGCGCACCCGGCGTTAGGCACTGTAGCAACCGTGAGCCACGTGCCTAACAATAAGCGCATCGAACGCGCCGGCGGCCCGATACAGGGGACCCGGGGCCGCCAGAAGAAATCAAGCCGCGTACGAACGCGACTCATCGCGGGGACGCGGACGACCGAAGGGCGCCCTGCGACCAAGGCAGAAGGACGCGGAAGAGAAGTCGTAATCGGCGCCGGCGACCCGGGCGGAACGATCTCGCCGAGCCGGGCACGCCGAAGGTGATCGACGGCGTCATTTGCCATATGACGTCGAAGATTTACAACGTCCTTGGCTCGATAGCCACGGAGGGAAATGCCTTCAAGCCCCGCACGATCGCCGTTGATACGTGCTCGGGGTACAATCCGGTGAGGAAGGCCGACCTTCCTCCCGATTGGTCGCGGTACGTCATTTGCGACGCGCCACTGCCACGATTGGCAGGCGCGAATAGCAACCCGCTTAAGCTCTCGGCCGTCGTACGCCTGGCCGTGCGGTTGAGGAACACGACGTTCCGAATTCCGTTCGTCGTAGCGGACCAGCTCCCCGTGCTGGTCCTCCTTGGTACGGCCTTCATCGATACACACGTACGAAGTATCGACATCGAAGCTCAACGGTTGGAGCTTCGCCAAGGTGGCTCCGTTGCCATCGTCGAAGGGAAGGGGGAGCCGACTCCCCCAACCAGGCGGCACGGACGTCAGACAAGCCGGGCTGACGCACGCGACGAAGCCCCGCAGGCGATCCGAATCGCCCGCTGGGTTACCATCCCCGCGAGGTCGCAGGCCCGTGTGCGCGTTACCACGACGGGGAAGGGCCTCGTGTTTATGGAGCCGAAGCCGTCACTCCAACACTGACATGGAGTGAGGCTGACGAACGGCGTCGTCGAGGTCCTGCCGAACCAGACCTTCGACGTCTTCGTCGCGAACTTTTCGCGACAGGAGAGGCGGCTTCCGAAGCAAACTGTCGTGGGATACGCGAAGCGCAACCCCCTCGCGATCTTGACGCCCGAACGTCGCGTCGCCGAGGGGATCGCGCACGCGCTACACCTCACGGACTTGACCGATCAAGTCGGAACGGTAGGAGCTGGTTGGCCAGGCTCCGCCCAAGGGGCAACCGATGAGGAGAGAGGAGCCGGTACGGACGTCCGCCCGGCGAAGTGCCTGCCGCCGGAAAGGGGCACGGCACCCGCCTCTAAAAAGGATCCCGAAAATCCGCCGGAGGATTCGGAAAAAGAAATCGACTTGTCATACATCGACGATGACAAGTTGCGGGGCCACGTGCTCGAGATGCTCCGTACGCACTCGAGTCTGTGGAGCGGTGCGCTCCGAACGATGCGAGCGACCGATCACCGCATTCCCCTCGAACCGGGTACGAAGCCGATACGTTCAATGCCCTACCGAAAGGGGCTGGCTATGCGTGAGATGGTCGCCAAGGAAGTCAACAAAATGTTGAACGCAGGGGTAATCGAACCCGCGAGCGCCGAGTGGGCGTCTCGCGTGGTGCTCGTACCGAAGAAAGACGGCTCTCTTCGGTTCTGCGTGGACTACCGCCGTCTCAACGCGAAGACGGCAGCGGATTCGTATCCGCTGCCCCGGATGGACGACTGCATCGATTCGCTCGGAGATGCAGCCGTCTTCACGACGTTGGACTGCAATTCTGGTTATTGGCAGATCCCCGTCGCTCCGGAAGACCGGGACAAGACCACGTTCACTACATACATATGGGAACGTTTCGTCATTTGCGTATGCCGTTCGGGCTAAAGGGGGCACCGGCCACCTTCCAACGTGCCCTCGACTAATGGTAGCATCCGCCACCAAGTTTCTACACTTTGTCTGTAAGACTGCAGGCGTACTGTACGCGCCCGACAGTGTAATGAGGACATGTGTCCAGGTCATACACGTGTCGGGCGGAGAAAATGAAACATGCTCAGATTGTACTGTACACCGCAACCGTGTACATATTTCACACGTGTACAAGTTGAAAACCAAACTTGCTCCTGAAGTACTGTACAGTGCAGCCGTGTACAGAAATCACACGTGTACACGTTGAAAATCAAACTTGCTCAGCTCGTCACGCGGAGTGTTTTCGATTTTACACGTGTCAAACCTGTCCTTGTGTGTCATGCCTGTCTGCATGTGGTCGTAGAATTAAAACACTCCCCTCGATCACATGCTTTTACCAGAAGTAGCTACTGCAAGCCCTACAAGTTCTACAAACTTCTGGAACAGAACTCGCCCAAGTGCTTTCGTCAGGATATCTGCAGGCATGGAAATGGTCGGGCAATGCGACAAAGATATGACGTTTCTCTTCATTGCATCTTGTACATAGTGGTATTTCACATGAATTTGTTTGTTACGACGGTTGACCGACTCATTCTGGGCAAACGAAATCGTCCCTGCATTGTCACACCCCTTCATAATCGTGGGATCAGAATCAAGTCTGAGGACATCAGCAACCACTTGACGCAACCAAGTCGCCTCCTTACACGCTTCACATAGTGCAATGTACTCAGCCTCACACGTCGAAGTTGCAACCACAGTCTGTTTCCGGGAACTCCAACTGATCGCTCCACCGCAGAACTTGAAAACATATCCGCCGGTCGACTTGCGCGAGTCTGAACAACCGGCCCAGTCAGCATCATTGAAGCCGAACAACTCCGGCGATTTAGATTTATTGTCAAACACGATTCCTAAGTTTCGAGTCCCTTGCACGTATCGCATTACTCGTTTTACACTTGCCCAGTGTGACTGACATGGGTTGGCAGAATGCTGAGAAAGCTTTCCAATCGCATATGCCAAGTCTGGACGAGTGCCAACCATCAAGAACATCAGGGATCCCACTGCCTCACGATACGGTACATTTGTTTCGGAGTCGTTTTCGGTTGAAATCGTGGTTGTGTGACCTTGTTTTATTGGAGTCAGAGAGGGGTTGGGTTACATGTTGACATTCGAAAACGCTCAAGCACTTTTGATGCATACTTAGTTTGAGTCAGACTCAACGTCTTGGCGGTGCGATCCCTTTGAAGCTCAAGACCAATGCAGACTTTTGCTTCACCAAGGTCTTTCATCTCAAACCGTTTATTAAGCTCCCCATTCATCCATTTGATGGCATCGATATCACTACCAGCCAGTAACAAGTCATCGACATAAAATGCAATCAGCATGATAGTGCTTCCAACGCGTTTAATGTAGAGACAAGGATCACTACGCGAAGTCTCGAATCCCAATTCACCAATTAAGAAATCATCCACTTTGGCATGCCATTGACGATGTGCTTGTTTAAGACCGTAAAGTGCTTTCAAAAGTTTACACACGTGATCACTTTTGCCTTTGTCAATGCACCCTTCGGGTTGCTCCATGTAGATGTCTTCATCCAAGTCGCCGTTCAAAAACGCAGTTACGACATCCATCTGATGAAGTTCGAGGTCATAATGAGCAACTAAGGCAAGAAGTAGACGAATAGTGGTAAACTTTATGACAGGGGCATATGTCTCAGTATAGTCAAGACCTTGCACTTGCTGAAATCCACGAGCAACAAGTCTGGCTTTTGCACTTTCAACTATATTGCCATTTGCATCAGGCAGTTGCTTCACATTGAAAACCCATCGGGATGTCAAGATGTTTGACGCCTCAGATCGAGGACCAAGTTTCCAAGTCTGATTCTTGGTCTGCGAGGCAAGTTCTTTGTCAATGCCGGTCTGCCAAAATGCAGCTCTAGGACCGTTGGTTGCCTGGTTGAAAGTCTTGGGACCTTCAATAGCGACATGCGCATGTGAAAGAAGAGCAGCTGCAAAGTTGCTCCTCCACCATGGTCCGGGAGGTCTGCTGACTCGAGACGATCTTCGCACAGCTGGAGTCGGAGTTGGGGGGGTGACATTCGGAGTTTCGACGGCAGTTGGTACATCATCTTCATCATTCTCACTTACAGAGTGAGTTTCGTCGTTTTCAAGAACCTCCTCTGGAACCTCATCTTCTTCAGACCCCAACTCCGTCAGTAGTTGGGGCATCAGCTGTATTCCCATTGTCGCCACCGAGCAATACAACGTCAACATCAGAGTTGATTGAATCACTTTCGTGTGCAGGAATGTCATGCATCCCACATGTCGATTTATCAAACTTGACATCCCGTTAATGGTAGGTTCGGAGGGGCAAGGGAAAGAAGGAAGGCAGGTTGATGTGTGTGAGTGAAGCAAGAAACATCGCTTCACGCGCTCGCAAGTCCAGCTTACGGAGCTCTAATTTTGGTAATGTATACCAACACTTTGACCCAAACACTCGCAAATGGCCAACATTTGGAGCGGAATTCATCCAAATGTGGTGCGGGGTTGTATTAACGGGCAAAGCGCGTGAAGTAACTCGATTGCGTACATATACCGAAGTGGCAAGAGCCTCGGCCCAGAATCGCTTACTGACCTGTTTATGAGAAAGCATTGAGCGGACAAGATCAATCAAAGTTCGATTTAAACGTTCAACCACACCGTTTTGTTCAGGAGTGTACGCCGTTGTGAGTTGGTGCTGCGTACCGTTTAAATCTAAATACGACTTGAATTCCGTCGACAAGTACTCTACCTCTCGATCAGTGCGAAGCACCTTTACTTTGCGACCAGTGTGGGTTTGAGCCAACTTTTCATACAACTTGTATTTTGCAAACGCCTCAGATTTATTTCTCATCGTGTACACAACTACCCAGTTCGAGTGATCATCTACAAATGTAATGAAGTATTTCGAGCCACCAACTGACTGTACTTCAAGTGGACCGCAGACATCAGAATGCACCAAGTCAAGACAGTTCTGTGCTCGAGACGATGATCACTGTTTTGGGATTACTGATCGCGTTGCTTTCCCGAACACACACGAAGGACAAATGGGAGAGTGATTGTCAGACTTCGGATTCATTGCACTGATGACATCGCTTTGACGAACGTTGATGCCACTCACCACATTATTGTGAATCATTGATGCGATTCCTTGTACATTAACATGGGCCATGCGTTCATGTAGCGTCTGCAGGGTAACTACGTGAGCAGAAAAGGTTTCATTCATGACGTCAAGTATGTACAAATCCCCAACTTGACTCGCTGTGGCAACTACAGTTGGTCCTGCAGTAACGCGGCATTTCTCATTTTCAAATGACACTTGCAAACCATTTGAACCATTTGGCTAACAGACAGTAGCGAATATCCAAAATTAGGGACGTGCAAAACGTTTGACAATTTGCAAGGATGTGGACTACCGTTGACGTTCAACATGAATTCTACCTCGCCGCGACCAGCGACATTAGCTCTAGCCTTCGTGCCCATCTCGACTGATCCAGATTGCATCTGTTCATACGTAACGAACAAAGAGCGATCAAACGTAATGTGAGCGCTGCAACCGGAATCGACAAGCCATGACCTTGCGTTTGCAGCCCTCTTTTCTAGAGTAGAAGTCGAAAGCAAGCAAGTAAAGTCACTCTCCGCAAAGGCAGCAGTAGAATTGTCATCTCGAGAAACGAATGTACTTGGCTTCAAGGCAGTGTTGCGTGACCGGAACCCATCTGGCGGTGCAGGTCGGCGCCCATTCACGTCCTTGCCCCAGCAACGCGCTGCAGTATGCCCATATCTATTGCAATTCGTACATTTCATATCGCGTCGAATGGGCATACGATTGACAAGTGCAGGTGGATGTGGTGATGAAGCAGAAGCGGTCTTCATGCTTTCTCGTTGTTCTTATTGCAGCAGACGACTCTTCACAAACTCGAGTCCAAACACTTTATCTTCATTGCCAAGTGCGTCAAGAGCAACAATCAAGTTATCGAATCGTGGAGGCAAGCCATTCAACACAGCCATTGCAATTTCTTTATCGTCAATCTCAACACTCATTGACTGCAATCTGGCAGCAAGTTGCTTCACACGATTGATGAACACGAGCACTTTCTCGGATGGGAGCATGGATACAGTGTAAAAGTCGCGACGGGCGGCAAGTTTGTTGGGCAAAGTATGACGCTCAAACACATTCAGAATTGCTTCCCATGTCTGTTTCGCACTGCTACACCCTCGCACATGTTGCAAGTAGTCATCAGAAAGCGTGAGTCCGATGACTGCCTTTGCTTTTGCGTCACCACGGATCCATTTTCTCCGGTCATCTGACGTCGCATTCTCCGGTATATCATCAAAAACGTATTGATCGACATCTCGGAGAGCAAGCAATAGCTGGATTTTCTGGTTCCAGATGTAAAAGTTAGATGCGGTCAGCTTCACGATTCTGACCGATCTAGAGCTTTGGTCATCCATTTCGCCAAATGGATGTACCAGAATCAAGTCTGAGGACATCAGCAACCACTTGACGCAACCAAGTCGCCTCCTTACACGCTTCACATAGTGCAATGTACTCAGCCTCACACGTCGAAGTTGCAACCACAGTCTGTTTCCGGGAACTCCAACTGATCGCTCCACCGCAGAACTTGAAAACATATCCGCCGGTCGACTTGCGCGAGTCTGAACAACCGGCCCAGTCAGCATCATTGAAGCCGAACAACTCCGGCGATTTAGATTTATTGTCAAACACGATTCCTAAGTTTCGAGTCCCTTGCACGTATCGCATTACTCGTTTTACACTTGCCCAGTGTGACTGACATGGGTTGGCAGAATGCTGAGAAAGCTTTCCAATCGCATATGCCAAGTCTGGACGAGTGCCAACCATCAAGTACATCAGGGATCCCACTGCCTCACGATACGGTGCATTTGTTTCGGAGTGGTTTTCGGTTGAAATCGTGGTTGTGTGACCTTGTTCCATTGGAGTCAGAGAGGGGCTACACGTTGACATTCGAAAACGCTCAAGCACTTTTGATGCATACTTAGTTTGAGTGAGACTCATCGTCTTTGCAGTGCGATCCCTTTGAATTTCAAGACCAATGCAGACTTTTGCTTCACCAAGGTCTTTCATCTCAAACCGTTTATTAAGCTCCCCCTTCATCCATTTGATGGCATCGATATCACTACCGGCGAGTAACAAGTCATCGACATAAAGTGCAATCAGCATGATAGTGTTACCGATGCGTTTAATGTAGAGACAAGGATCACTACGCGAAGTCTCGAATCCCAATTCACCAATTAAGAAATCATCCACTTTGGCATGCCATTGACGATGTGCTTGTTTAAGACCGTAAAGTGCTTTCAAAAGTTTACACACGTGGTCACTTTTGCTTTTGTCAATGCACCCTTCGGGTTGCTCCATGTAGATGTCTTCATCCAAGTCGCCGTTCAAAAACGCAGTCACGACATCCATCTGATGAAGTTCGAGGTCGTAATGAGCAACTAAGGCAAGAAGTAGACGAATAGTGGTAAACTTTATGACAGGGGCATATGTCTCAGTATAGTCAAGACCTTGCACTCGCTGGAATCCACGAGCAACAAGTCTGGCTTTTGCACTTTCAACTATATTGCCATTTGCATCAGGCAGTTGCTTGACATTGAAAACCCAACGAGATGTCAAGATGTTTGACGCCTCAGATCGAGGAACAAGTTTCCAAGTCCGATTCTTGGTCTGCGAGGCAAGTTCTTTGTCAATGCCGGTCTGCCAAAATGCAGCTCTAGGACCGTTGGTTGCCTGGTTGAAAGTCTGGGGACCTTCAATAGCGACATGCGCATGTGAAAGAAGAGCAGCTGCAAAGTTGCTCCTCCACCATGATCCGGGAGGTCTGCTGACTCGAGACGATCTTCGTACAGCTGGAGTCGGAGTTGGAGGGGTGACATTCGGAGTTTCGACGGCAGTTGGCACATCATCTTCTTCTTCATCATTCTCACTTACAGAATGAGCGCCATCGTTTTCAAGAACCTTCTCCGAAACTTCGTCCTCTTCAGAACCAACCTCATCCGTATTTGGGGTATCAGCTGTATTCCCATTGTCGCCACCGAGCAATACAACGTCAACATCACAGTTGATTGAATCACTTTCGTGTGCAGGAATGTCATGCATCCCACATGTCGATTCATCAAACTTGACATCCCGTGACACAACAATTTTATTCAACTCTCCGTCCCAAAGTTTGTATGCCTTACTGCATTGCGAATACCCAAGAAACAGCGCTTCACGCGCTCGCAAGTCCAGCTTGCGGAGCTCTAATTTTGGTAATGTATACCAACATTTTGACCCAAATACTCGCAAATGGCCAACATTTGGACTGGAATTCATCCAAATGTGGTGCGGAGTTGTATTAACGGGCAAAGCGCGTGAAGTAACTCGATTGCGTACATATACCGAAGTGGCAAGAGCCTCGGCCCAGAATCGCTTACTGACCTGTTTATGAGAAAGCATTGAGCGGACAAGATCAATCAAAGTTCGATTTAAACGTTCAGCAACACCGTTTTGTTCAGGGGTGTACGCCGTTGTGAGTTGGTGCTGCGTACCGTTTAAATCTAAATGCGACTTGAATTCCGTCGACAGGTACTCTCCCCCTCGATCAGTGCGAAGCACCTTTACTTTGCGACCAGTGTGGGTTTGGGCCAACTTTTCATACAACTTGTATTTTGCAAACGCCTCAGATTTATTTCTCATCGTGTACACAACTACCCAGTTCGAGTGATCATCTACAAATGTAATGAAGTATCTCGAGCCACCAACTGACTGTACTTCAAGTGGCCCGCAGACATCAGAATGTACCAAGTCAAGACAGTTCTGTGCTCGAGACGATGATCGCTGTTTTGGGATTACTGATCGCGTTGCTTTCCCGAACACACACGCAGGACAAATGAGAGGGTGATTGTCAGACTTTCGATTCATTGCTCTGATCACATCGCTTTGACGAACGTTGATGCCACTTACCACATTATTGTGAATCATTGATGCGATTCCTTGTACATTGACATGGGCCATGCGTTCATGTAGCGTCTGCAGAGTAACTACGTGGGCAGAAAAGGTTTCATTCATGACGTCAAGTATGTACAAATCCCCAACTTGACTCGCTGTGGCAACTACAGTTGGTCCTGCAGTAACGCGGCATTTCTCATTTTCAAATGACACTTGCAAACCTTTTGAGACCATTTGGCTAACAGACAGTAGCGAGTATCCAAAATCAGGGACGTGCAAAACGTTTGACAACTTGCAAGGATGTGGACTACCGTTGACGTTCAACATGAGTTCTACCTCGCCGCGACCAGCGACATTAGCTCTAGCCTTCGTGCCCATCTCGACTGATCCAGATTGCATCTGTTCATACGTAACGAACAAAGAGCGATCAAACGTAATGTGAGCGCTGCAACCGGAATCGATAAGCCATGACCGTGCGTTTGCAGCCCTCTTTTCTGGAGTGGAAGTTGAAAGCAAGCAAGTAAAGTCACTCTCAGCAAAGGCAGCAGTGGAATTGTCATCTCGAGAAACGAATGCACTTGGCTTCAAGCCAGTGTTGCGTGACCGAAATCCATCTGGCGGCGCAGGTCGGCGCCCATTCACGTCCTTGCCCCAGCAACGCGCTGCAGTATGCCCATGTCTATTGCAATTCGTACATTTCATATCGCGTCGAATAGGCATACGATTGACAAGTGCAGGTGCATGTGGTGATGAAGCAGAAGCGGTCTTCATGCTTTCTCGTTGTTCTTCTTGCAGCAGACGACTCTTCACAAACTCGAGTCCAAACACTTTATCTTCATTGCCAAGTGCGTCAAGAGCAACAATCAGGTTATCGAATCGTGAAGGCAAGCCATTCAACCCAGCCATTGCAATTTCTTTATCGTCAATCTCAACACTCATTGACTGCAATCTGGCAGCAAGTTGCTTCACACGATTGATGAACACGAGCACTTTCTCGGATGGGAGCATGGATACAGTGTAAAAGTCGCGACGGGCGGCAAGTTTGTTGAGCAAAGTATGACGCTCAAACACATTCAGAATTGCTTCCCATGTCTCTTTCGCACTGCTACACCCTCGCACATGTTGCAAGTAGTCATCAGAAAGCGTGAGTCCGATGACTGCCTTTGCTTTTGCGTCACCACGGATCCACTTTCTCCGGTCATCTGAGGTCGCATTCTCCGGGATATCATCAAAAACGTATTGATCGACATCTCGGAGAGCAAGCAGTAGCTGGATTTTCTGCTTCCAGATGTAAAAGTTAGATGCGGTCAGCTTCTCGATTCTGACCGATCCAGAGCTTTGGTCATCCATTTCGCCGAATGGATGTACCCTTCGAATATACAAGGTCTTCTGTTCCGGGATCCCAAGCCGTTAACCGATAGTCAACACAATGGCAAGCCCACCCGTATAAGAAGTTTGTAGCGATTACTCGGAAACGTTCTTGGTGCTTGTTCCCGGCGGAGTGGAACAAGCGTATTCTTCTTAAAAATGCCTTAGGGCGCTACCCCTATATGTCGGCCAGTGCGGGTCTTTCGACTGTGAACTAAATCAAACGTGCCACGAGTAAGCACAACACTTTGCCTGTAGACGAACCAGGACTTTTGATCACTACCGCGAACGGTCCCTGCAACCGAAATCGGCTTGTCCAAACTTGATACGGTACTACCCCAATGAGGTTTCCCACAACACAAGAATGAAACTGCCTTCGTCGTACTCGTGTGATTTGTTCACAATCACGCCTAGGGTCACCCTCTTCCGTGCGAACTTAATCAAGGTACGCGACCTAATACACGTATAGTGAGAGGTTCAGTGTTTAGGCACGTATTCTCTTCACCCAGGGGACCGAAGTCGTACCTATAGGGCTAATACCGAGAGCGTTACCCACACCGCCGACGCACCTCCCGAAGGCAGAGTGCGGATCGACTAGACCAGTACACTGTGATCCTCCCCGAGGATCAGTGTTTCGTCTCTCGACGATTCTTGGTCGGACCCTCGCTCAAGTCAGATTTCCAATGGCACAAGCCTTTCACCAAGAGCGAGGGTATCGGCAGCTAGGACGATCACCGGCGTGATCGAAGGGCAGTCTTCTTGGATTGATATGGTACGTTGGCGACTAGGGACTACACCCACAGCTCACACAACGATTGCCAAGACCAAGCTGCAACAGACACGAAGAAGATCCACCAAGTTGAAACGACAGCAGGTAGACGGAGACGAACGACCAAGATGATAACGACAGCACGAAGTCGTACCTATAGGGCTAATACCGAGAGCGTTACCCACACCGCCGACGCACCTCCCGAAGGCAGAGTGCCGATCGACAGCGGGGACCGAAACGAGAACGACAGCAGAAACAAACACGAAAACGGCAGCAGAAACTGAGAACAAGCACTCACACAGCGGAAAAATAACGTTGAACTGGGCCCATAACCTAATGGTAGGTCAGCGGGGCAAAGGGAAATCGGAGGACGGTTGATGAGGTGAAGTTGAAGGATTGGGTACCGATTTACTTTGAGTCGCCAACTTCTGGCGCTACTTATACACTTCTGCAATCTTCTAGAACTCTACTACCAAACACTACGACACATATACTACAAATGTATTGGCTCTAACACATGTGCCCGTCTTGCTACTCAGCCAAACTGGCGATGGCCCAACCAACATAACAGAAAACCGCCTTACGAATTAGCACTGTCATGACGGAGAAATTAGTAAGGCAGTACAACAAAGCACAGCAAAGCACAAATTCCCTTACTATTCCAAATCCAGCGTGGCACAAATTCGTAAGGCACGTTTACAGCTCACACGTTGCCTTACGAATTCAAATCAATCCTGCAAGGACTGTTTACAGCGCACACGTTGCCTTATGAATCTGAATCTCTCGTGAGGTCCTGTCCACTGTCAATTACAACAGTGCACATTTTGCCTTACGAATTCAAAACTCGCGCAACGGTATCGCTGTGTCCTGCTGTACCCGTGCTGCACTCCATGGACGCTGTAAACCTTTGGCACGTGCCAGGCACCCGCCACCAAGACTCTACACTTTGTCTGTAAGACTGCAGGCGTACTGTACGCGTCCGACAGTCTAATGAGGTCATGTGTCCAGGTCATACACATGTCGGGCGGAAAAAATGAAACATGCTCAGATTGTACTGTACACCGCAACCGTGGATATATTTCACACGTGTACACGTCGAAACCCAAACTTGCTCCTGAAGTACTGTAGGTTGCAACCGTGTACAGAAACCACACGTGTACACGTTGAAAATCAAACTTGCTCAGCTCGTCACGCGGAGTGTTTTTGCTTTTACACGTGTCATACCTGTCGTCGTGTGTCATGCATATCAGCATGTGGTCGTAGAGTTACAAAACTCCCCCTCGATCACATGCTTTTACCAGAAGTAGCTGCTGCAAGCCCTAGAAGTTCTACAAACTTCTGGAACAGAACTCGCCCAAGTGCTTTCGTCAGGATATCTGCAGGCATGGAAGTGGTCGGGCAATGTGACAAAGAAATGACGTTTCTCCTAATTGCATCTCATACATAGTGGTATTTCACATCAACATGTTTGTTACGACGGTTGACCGATTCATTCTGTGCATACGAAATAGTCCCTGCATTGTCACACCCCATCACAATCGTGGGATCAGAATCAAGTCCAAGAACATCAGCAACCACTTGACGCAACCAAGTCGCCTCCTTACACGCTTCACATAGTGCAATGGACTCAGCTTCACACGTCGAAGTTGCAACCACAGTCTGTTTCCGGGAACTCCAACTGATCGCTCCACCGCAGAACTTGAAAACATATCCGCTGGTCGACTTGCGAGAGTCTGAACAACCGGCCCAGTCAGCATCACTGAAGCCGAACAACTCCGGCGATTTGGATTTATTGTCAAACACGATTCCTAAGTTTCGAGTCCCTTGCACGTATCGCATTACCCGTTTCACACCTGCCCAGTGTGACTCACATGGGTTGGCAGAATGTTGAGAAAGCTTTCCAATCGCATATGCCAAGTCTGGACGAGTGCCAACCATCAAGTACATCAGGGATCCCACTGCCTCACGATACGGTACATTTGTTTCGGAGTCGTTTTCGGTTGAAATCGTGGTTGTGTGACCTTGTTCCATTGGAGTCAGAGAGGGGTTACACGTTGACATTCCGAAACGCTCAAGCACTTTTGATGCATACTTAGTTTGAGTGAGACTCAAAGTCTTGGCGGTCCGATCCCTTTGAATTTCAAGACCAATGCAGACTTTTGCTTCACCAAGGTCTTTCATCTCAAACCGTTTATTAAGCTCCCCCTTCATCCATTTGATGGCATCGATATCACTACCGGCGAGTAACAAGTCATCGACATAAAGTGCAATCAGCATGATAGTGTTACCGATGCGTTTAATGTAGAGACAAGGATCACTACGCGAAGTCTTGAATCCCAATTCACCAATTAAGAAATCATCCACTTTGGCATGCCATTGACGATGTGCTTGTTTAAGACCGTAAAGTGCTTTCAAAAGTTTACACACGTGGTCACTTTTGCTTTTGTCAATGCACCCTTCGGGTTGCTCCATGTAGATGTCTTCATCCAAGTCGCCGTTCAAAAACGCAGTCACGACATCCATCTGATGAAGTTCGAGGTCGTAATGAGCAACTAAGGCAAGAAGTAGACGAATAGTGGTAAACTTTATGACAGGGGCATATGTCTCAGTATAGTCAAGACCTTGCACTCGCTGGAATCCACGAGCAACAAGTCTGGCTTTTGCACTTTCAACTATATTGCCATTTGCATCAGGCAGTTGCTTCACATTGAAAACCCATCGGGATGTCAAGATGTTTGACGCCTCAGATCGAGGACCAAGTTTCCAAGTCTGATTCTTGGTCTGCGAGGCAAGTTCTTTGTCAATGCCGGTCTGCCAAAATGCAGCTCTAGGACCGTTGGTTGCCTGGTTGAAAGTCTGGGGACCTTCAATAGCGACATGCGCATGTGAAAGAAGAGCAGCTGCAAAGTTGCTCCTCCACCATGATCCGGGAGGTCTGCTGACTCGAGACGATCTTCGTACAGCTGGAGTCGGAGTTGGAGGGGTGACATTCGGAGTTTCGACGGCAGTTGGCACATCATCTTCATCATTCTCACTTACAGAGTGAGTTTCGTCGTTTTCAAGAACCTCCTCTGGAACCTCATCTTCTTCAGAACCGACCTCATCCGTATTTGGGGTATCAGCTGTATTCTCATTGTCGCCATCGAGCAGTACAACGTCAACATCAGAGTTGATTGAATCACTTTCGTGTGCAGGAATGTCATGCATCCCACATGTCGATTCATCAAACTTGACATCCCGTGACACAACAATTTTATTCAACTCTCCGTCCCAAAGTTTGTATGCCTTACTGCATTGCGAGTACCCAAGAAACATCGCTTTACGCGCTCGCAAGTCCAGCTTACGGAGCTCTAATTTTAGTAATGTATACCAACACTTTGACCCAAATACTCGCAAATGGCCAACATTTGGAGTAGAATTCATCCAGATGTGGTGCGGAGTTGTATTAACGGGCAAAGCGCGTGAAGTAACTCGATTACGTACATATACCGAAGTGGCAAGAGCCTCGGCCCAGAATCGCTTACTGACCTGTTTATGAGAAAGCATTGAGCGGACAAGATCAATCAAAGTTCGATTTAAACGTTCAGCAACACCGTTTTGTTCAGGGGTGTACGCCGTTGTGAGTTGGTGCTGCGTACCGTTTAAATCTAAATGCGACTTGAATTCCGTCGACAAGTACTCTCCCCGTCGATCAGTGCGAAGCACCTTTACTTTGCGACCAGTGTGGGTTTGAGCCAACTTTTCATACAACTTGTATTTTGCAAACGCCTCAGATTTATTTCTCATCGTGTACACAACTACCCAGTTCGAGTGATCATCTACAAATGTAATGAAGTATCTCGAGCCACCAACTGACTGTACTTCGAGCGGACCGGAAACGTCAGAATGTACCAAGTCAAGACAGTTCTGTGCTCGAGACCATGATCGCTGTTTTGGGATTACTGATCGCGTTGCTTTGCCAAACACACACGCAGGACAAATGGGAGAGTGGTTGTCAGACTTCGGATTCATTGCACTGATGACATCGCTTTGACGAACGTTGATGCCACTTACCACATTATTGTGAATCATTGATGCGATTCCTTGTACATTAACATGGGCCATGCGTTCATGTAGCGTCTGCAGGGTAACTACGTGAGCAGAAAAGGTTTCATTCATGACGTCAAGTATGTACAAATCCCCAACTTGACTCGCTGTAGCAACTACAATTGGTCCTGCAGTAACGCGGCATTTCTCATTTTCAAATGACACTTGCAAACCCTTCGAAACCATTTGGCTAACAGACAGTAGCGAATATCCGAAATCAGGGACATGCAAAACGTTTGACAATTTACAAGGATGGGGACTACCGTTGACGTTCAACATGAATTCTACCTCGCCGCGACCAGCGACATTAGCTCTAGCCTTCGTGCCCATCTCGACTGATCCAGATTGCATCTGTTCATACGTAACGAACAAAGAGCGATCAAACGTAATGTGAGCGCTGCAACCGGAATCGACAAGCCATGACCTTGCGTTTGCAGCCCTCTTTTCTGGAGTGGAAGTCGAAAGCAAGCAAGTAAAGTCACTCTCCGCAAAGGCAGCAGTAGAATTTTCATCTCGAGAAACGAATGCACTTGGCTTTAAGCCAGTGTTGCGTGACCGAAACCCATCTGGCGGTGCAGGTCGGCGCCCATTCACGTCCTTGCCCCAGCAACGCGCTGCAGTATGCCCATGTCTATTGCAATTCGTACATTTCATATCGCGTCGAAAAGGCATACGATTGACAAGTGCAGGTGCATGTGGTGATGAAGCAGAAGCGGTCTTCATGCTTTCTCGTTGCTCTTCTTGCAGCAGACGACTCTTCACAAACTCGAGTCCAAACACTTTATCTTCATTGCCAAGTGCGTCAAGAGCAACAATCAAGTTATCGAATCGTGGAGGCAAGCCATTCAACACAGCCATTGCAATTTCTTTATCGTCAATCTCAACACTCATTGACTGCAATCTGGCAGCAAGTTGCTTCACACGATTGATGAACACGAGCACTTTCTCGGATGGGAGCATGGATACAGTGTAAAAGTCGCGACGGGCGGCAAGTTTGTTGAGCAAAGTATGACGCTCAAACACATTCAGAATTGCTTCCCATGTCTCTTTCGCACTGCTACACCCTCGCACATGTTGCAAGTAGTCATCAGAAAGCGTGAGTCCGATGACTGCCTTTGCTTTTGCGTCACCACGGATCCATTTTCTCCGGTCATCTGACGTCGCATTCTCCGGGATATCATCAAAAACGTATTGATCGACATCTCGGAGAGCAAGCAGTAGCTGGATTTTCTGCTTCCAGATGTAAAAGTTAGATGCGGTCAGCTTTTCGATTCTGACCGATCCAGAGCTTTGGTCATCCATTTCGCCGAATGGATGTACCCTTCGAGTATACAAGGTCTTCTGTTCCGGGATCCCAAGCCGTTAACCGATAGTCAACACAATGGCAAGCCCACCCGTATAGGAAGTTTGTAGCGATTACTCGGACACGTTCTTGGTGCTTGTTCCCGGCGGAGTGGAACAAGCGTATTCTTCTTAAAAATGCCTTAGGGCGCTACCCCTGTATGTCGGCCAGTGCGGGTCTTTCGACTGTGAACTAAATCAAACGTGCCACGAGTAAGCACAACACTTTGCCTGTAGACGAACCAGGACTTTTGGTCACTACCGCGAACGGTCCCTGCAACCGAAATCGGCTTGTCCAAACTTGATACGGTACTACCCCAATGAGGTTTCCCACAACACAAGAATGAAACTGCCTTCGTCGTACTCGTGTGATTTGTTCACAATCACGCCTAGGGTCACCCTCTTCCGTGCGAACTTAATCAAGGTACGCGACCTTATACACGTATAGTGAGAGGTTCAGTGTTTAGGCACGTATTCTCTTCACCCAGGGGACC
Source organism: Chondrus crispus (assembly GCF_000350225.1). NCBI lineage: Eukaryota > Rhodophyta > Florideophyceae > Gigartinales > Gigartinaceae > Chondrus > Chondrus crispus. Next base: position 57,747 of record NW_005179007.1, on the reverse strand, counting down.
GAAGTCGTACCTATAGGGCTAATACCGAGAGCGTTACCCACACCGCCGACGCACCTCCCGAAGGCAGAGTGCGGATCGACTAGACCAGTACACTGTGATCCTCCCCGAGGATCAGTGTTTCGTCTCTCGACGATTTTTGGTCGGACCCTCGCTCAAGTCAGATTTCCAATGGCACAAGCCTTTCACCAAGAGCGAGGGTATCGGTAATGGTAGGTCAGCGGGGCGAAGGGGATTCGAAGGACGGTTGATGAGGTGAAGTTGAAGGATTGGGTACCGATTTACTTTGAGTCGCCAACTTCTGGGACTACTTATACACTTCTGCAATCTTCTAGAACTCTACTACCAAACACCACGACACACATACTACAAATGTATTGGCTCTAACACATGTGCCCGTCTTGCTACTCAGCCAAACTGGCGATGGCCCAACAAACAGAACAGAAAACCGCCTTACGAATTAGCACTGTCATGACGGAGAAATTAGTGAGGCAGTACAACAAAGCACAGCAAAGCACAAATTCCCTTACTGTTCCAAATCCAGCGTGGCACAAATTCGTAAGGCACGTTTACAGCTCACACGTTGCCTTACGAATTCAAATCAATCCTGCAAGGACTGTTTACAGCGCACACGTTGCCTTATGAATCTGAATCTCTCGTGAGGTCCTGCCCACTGTCAATTACAACAGTGCACATTTTGCCTTACGAATTGAAAACTCGCGCAACGGTATCTTTGTGTCCTGCTGTACCCGTGCTGCACTCCATGGACGCTGTAAACCTTTGGCACGTGCCAGGCACCCGCCACCAAGGTTCCACACTTTGTCTGTAAGACTGCAGGCGTACTGTACGCGTCTGACAGTGTAATGAGGACATGTGTCCAGGTCATACAAGTGTCGGGCGGAGAAAATGAAACATGCTCAGATTGTACTGTACACCGCAACCGTGTACATATTTCACACGTGTACAGGTTGAAAACCAAACTTGCTCCTGAAGTACTGTAGAGTGCAACCGTGTACAGAAACCACACGTGTACACGTTGAAAATGAAACAACCGTGTACAGAAATCACACGTGTACACGTTGAAAATGAAACTTGCTCAGCTCGTCACGCGGAGTGTTTTCGATTTTACACGTGTCATACCTGTCGTCGTGTGTCATGCATATCAGCATGTGGTCGTAGAATTACAACACTCCCCCTCGTCACATGCTTTTACCAGAAGTGGCTACTGCAAGCCCTAGAAGTTCTACAAACTTCTGGAACAGAACTCGCCCAAGTGCTTTCGTCAGGATATCTGCAGGCATGGAAGTGGTTGGGCAATGTGACAAAGAAATGACGTTTCTCTTAATTGCATCTCGTACATAGTGGTATTTCACATCAACATGTTTGTTACGACGGTTGACCGATTCATTCTGTGCATACGAAATAGTCCCTGCATTGTCACACCCCATCACAATCGTGGGATCAGAATCAAGTCCAAGAACATCAGCAACCACTTGACGCAACCAAGTCCCCTCCTTACACGCTTCACATAGTGCAATGTACTCAGCTTCACACGTCGAAGTTGCAACCACAGTCTGTTTCCGGGAACTCCAACTGATCGCTCCACCGCAGAACTTGAAAACATATCCGCTGGTCGATTTGCGAGAGTCTGAACAACCGGCCCAGTCAGCATCACTGAAGCCGAACAACTCCGGCGATTTAGATTTATTGTCAAACACGATTCCTAAGTTTCGAGTCCCTTGCACGTATCGCATTACCCGTTTCACACCTGCCCAGTGTGACTCACATGGGTTGGCAGAATGTTGAGAAAGCTTTCCAATCGCATATGCCAAGTCTGGACGAGTGCCAACCATCAAGTACATCAGGGATCCCACTGCCTCACGATACGGTACATTTGTTTCGGAGTCGTTTTCGGTTGAAATCGTGGTTGTGTGACCTTGTTCCATTGGAGTCAGAGAGGGTTACACGTTAACATTCGAAAACGCTCAAGCACTTTTGATGCATACATAGTTTGAGTGAGACTCAAAGTCTTGGCGGTCCGATCCCTTTGAATTTCAAGACCAATGCAGACTTTTGCTTCACCAAGGTCTTTCATCTCAAACCGTTTATTAAGCTCCCCCTTCATCCATTTGATGGCATCGATATCACTACCGGCGAGTAACAAGTCATCGACATAAAGTGCAATCAGCATGATAGTGTTACCGATGCGTTTAATGTAGAGACAAGGATCACTACGCGAAGTCTTGAATCCCAATTCACCAATTAAGAAATCATCCACTTTGGCATGCCATTGACGATGTGCTTGTTTAAGACCGTAAAGTGCTTTCAAAAGTTTACACACGTGGTCACTTTTGCTTTTGTCAATGCACCCTTCGGGTTGCTCCATGTAGATGTCTTCATCCAAGTCGCCGTTCAAAAACGCAGTCACGACATCCATCTGATGAAGTTCGAGGTCGTAATGAGCAACTAAGGCAAGAAGTAGACGAATAGTGGTAAACTTTATGACAGGGGCATATGTCTCAGTATAGTCAAGACCTTGCACTTGCTGGAATCCACGAGCAACAAGTCTGGCTTTTGCACTTTCAACTATATTGCCATTTGCATCAGGCAGTTGCTTGACATTGAAAACCCATCTAGATGTCAAGATGTTTGACGCCTCAGATCGAGGAACAAGTTTCCAAGTCCGATTCTTAGTCTGCGAGGCAAGTTCTTTGTCAATGCCGGTCTGCCAAAATGCAGCTCTAGGACCGTTGGTTGCCTGGTTGAAAGTCTTGGGACCTTCAATAGCGACATGCGCATGTGAAAGAAGAGTTGCTCCTCCACCATGATCCGGGAGGTCTGCTGACTCGAGACGATCTTCGCACAGCTGGAGTCGGAGTTGGAGAGTGACATTCGGAGTTTCGACGGCAGTTGGTACATCATCTTCATCTTCATCTTCATCATTCTCACTTACAGAATGAGCACCATCCTCTTCAAGAACCTCCTCCGAAACTTCATCCTCTTCAGAACCGACCTCATCCGTATTTGGGGTATCAGCTGTATTCCCATTGTCGCCATCGAGCAGTACAACGTCAACATCAGAGTTGATTGAATCACCTTCGTGTGCAGGAATGTCATGCATACCACATGTCGATTCATCAAACTTGACATCCCGTGACACAACAATTTTATTCAACTCTCCGTCCCAAAGTTTGTATGCCTTACTGCATTGCGAGTACCCAAGAAACATCGCTTTACGCGCTCGCAAGTCCAGCTTACGGAGCTTTAATTTTGGTAATGTATACCAACACTTTAACCCAAATACTCGCAAATGGCCAACATTTGGAGTAGAATTCATCCAAATGTGGTGCGGAGTTGTATTAACGGGCAAAGCGCGTGAAGTAACTCGATTACGTACATATACCGAAGTGGCAAGAGCCTCGGCCCAGAATCGCTTACTGACCTGTTTATGAGAAAGCATTGAGCGGACAAGATCAATCAAAGTTCGATTTAAACGTTCAGCAACACCGTTTTGTTCAGGGGTGTACGCCGTTGTGAGTTGGTGCTGCGTACCGTTTAAATCTAAATGCGACTTGAATTCCGTCGACAAGTACTCTCCCCCTCGATCAGTGCGAAGCACCTTTACTTTGCGACCAGTGTGGGTTTGAGCCAACTTTTCATACAACTTGTATTTTGCAAACGCCTCAGATTTATTTCTCATCGTGTACACAACTACCCAGTTCGAGTGATCATCTACAAATGTAATGAAGTATCTCGAACCACCAATGGACTGTACTTCGAGCGGACCGCAAACGTCAGAATGTACCAAGTCAAGACAGTTCTGTGCTCGAGACGATGATCGCTGTTTTGGGATTACTGATCGCGTTGCTTTGCCGAACACACACGCAGGACAAATGGGAGAGTGGTTGTCAGACTTCGGATTCATTGCACTGATGACATCGCTTTGACGAACGTTGATGCCACTTACCACATTATTGTGAATCATTGATGCGATTCCTTGTACATTAACATGGGCCATGCGTTCATGTAGCGTCTGCAGGGTAACTACGTGAGCAGAAAAGGTTTCATTCATGACGTCAAGTATGTACAAATCCCCAACTTGACTCGCTGTAGCAACTACAATTGGTCCTGCAGTAACGCGGCATTTCTCATTTTCAAATGACACTTGCAAACCCTTCGAAACCATTTGGCTAACAGACAGTAGCGAATATCCGAAATCAGGGACATGCAAAACGTTTGACAATTTACAAGGATGGGGACTACCGTTGACGTTCAACATGAATTCTACCTCGCCGCGACCAGCGACATTAGCTCTAGCCTTCGTGCCCATCTCGACTGATCCAGATTGCATCTGTTCATACGTAACGAACAAAGAGCGATCAAACGTAATGTGAGCGCTGCAACCGGAATCGACAAGCCATGACCTTGCGTTTGCAGCCCTCTTTTCTGGAGTGGAAGTCGAAAGCAAGCAAGTAAAGTCACTCTCCGCAAAGGCAGCAGTAGAATTTTCATCTCGAGAAACGAATGCACTTGGCTTTAAGCCAGTGTTGCGTGACCGAAACCCATCTGGCGGTGCAGGTCGGCGCCCATTCACGTCCTTGCCCCAGCAACGCGCTGCAGTATGCCCATGTCTATTGCAATTCGTACATTTCATATCGCGTCGAAAAGGCATACGATTGACAAGTGCAGGTGCATGTGGTGATGAAGCAGAAGCGGTCTTCATGCTTTCTCGTTGCTCTTCTTGCAGCAGACGACTCTTCACAAACTCGAGTCCAAACACTTTATCTTCATTGCCAAGTGCGTCAAGAGCAACAATCAAGTTATCGAATCGTGGAGGCAAGCCATTCAACACAGCCATTGCAATTTCTTTATCGTCAATCTCAACACTCATTGACTGCAATCTGGCAGCAAGTTGCTTCACACGATTGATGAACACGAGCACTTTCTCGGATGGGAGCATGGATACAGTGTAAAAGTCGCGACGGGCGGCAAGTTTGTTGAGCAAAGTATGACGCTCAAACACATTCAGAATTGCTTCCCATGTCTGTTTCGCACTGCTACACCCTCGCACATGTTGCAAGTAGTCATCAGAAAGCGTGAGTCCGATGACTGCCTTTGCTTTTGCGTCACCACGGATCCATTTTCTCCGGTCATCTGACGTCGCATTCTCCGGGATATCATCAAAAACGTATTGATCGACATCTCGGAGAGCAAGCAGTAGCTGGATTTTCTGCTTCCAGATGTAAAAGTTAGATGCGGTCAGCTTCTCGATTCTGACCGATCCAGAGCTTTGGTCATCCATTTCGCCGAATGGATGTACCCTTCGAGGATACAAGGTCTTCTGTTCCGGGATCCCAAGCCGTTAACCGATAGTCAACACAATGGCAAGCCCACCCGTATAAGAAGTTTGTAGCGATTACTCGGAAACGTTCTTGGTGCTTGTTCCCGGCGGAGTGGAACAAGCGTATTCTTCTTAAAAATGCCTTAGGGCGCTACCCCTGTATGTCGGCCAGTGCGGGTCTTTCGACTGTGAACTAAATCAAACGTGCCACGAGTAAGCACAACACTTTGCCTGTAGACGAACCAGGACTTTTGGTCACTACCGCGAACGGTCCCTGCAACCGAAATCGGCTTGTCCAAACTTGATACGGTACTACCCCAATGAGGTTTCCCACAACACAAGAATGAAACTGCCTTCGTCGTACTCGTGTGATTTGTTCACAATCACGCCTAGGGTCACCCTCTTCCGTGCGAACTTAATCAAGGTACGCGACCTTATACACGTATAGTGAGAGGTTCAGTGTTTAGGCACGTATTCTCTTCACCCAGGGGACCGAAGTCGTACCTATAGGGCTAATACCGAGAGCGTTACCCACACCGCCGACGCACCTCCCGAAGGCAGAGTGCGGATCGACTAGACCAGTACACTGTGATCCTCCCCGAGGATCAGTGTTTCGTCTCTCGACGATTCTTGGTCGGACCCTCGCTCAAGTCAGATTTCCAATGGCACAAGCCTTTCACCAAGAGCGAGGGTATCGGTAATGGTAGGTCAGCGGGGCGAAGGGGATTCGAAGGACGGTTGATGAGGTGAAGTTGAAGGATTGGGTACCGATTTACTTTGAGTCGCCAACTTCTGGGACTACTTATACACTTCTGCAATCTTCTAGAACTCTACTACCAAACACCACGACACACATACTACAAATGTATTGGCTCTAACACATGTGCCCGTCTTGCTACTCAGCCAAACTGGCGATGGCCCAACAAACAGAACAGAAAACCGCCTTACGAATTAGCACTGTCATGACGGAGAAATTAGTAAGGCAGTACAACAAAGCACAGCAAAGCACAAATTCCCTTACTATTCCAAATCCAGCGTGGCACAAATTCGTAAGGCACGTTTACAGCTCACACGTTGCCTTACGAATTCAAATCAATCCTGCAAGGACTGTTTACAGCGCACACGTTGCCTTATGAATCTGAATCTCTCGTGAGGTCCTGCCCACTGTCAATTACAACAGTGCACATTTTGCCTTACGAATTGAAAACTCGCGCAACGGTATCTTTGTGTCCTGCTGTACCCGTGCTGCACTCCATGGACGCTGTAAACCTTTGGCACGTGCCAGGCACCCGCCACCAAGGTTCCACACTTTGTCTGTAAGACTGCAGGCGTACTGTACGCGTCTGACAGTGTAATGAGGACATGTGTCCAGGTCATACACGTGTCGGGCGGAGAAAATGAAACATGCTCAGATTGTACTGTACACCGCAACCGTGTACATATTTCACACGTGTACAGGTTGAAAACCAAACTTGCTCCTGAAGTACTGTAGAGTGCAACCGTGTACAGAAATCACACGTGTACACGTTGAAAATGAAACTTGCTCAGCTCGTCACGCGGAGTGTTTTCGATTTACACGTGTCATACCTGTCGTCGTGTGTCATGCGGAGTGTTTGTGCTTTTACACGTGTCATACCTGTCGTCGTGTGTCATGCATATCAGCATGTGGTCGTAGAATTACAACACTCCCCCTCGTCACATGCTTTTACCAGAAGTGGCTACTGCAAGCCCTAGAAGTTCTACAAACTTCTGGAACAGAACTCGCCCAAGTGCTTTCGTCAGCATATCTGCAGGCATGGAAGTGGTTGGGCAATGTGACAAAGAAATGACGTTTCTCTTAATTGCATCTCGTACATAGTGGTATTTCACATCAACATGTTTGTTACGACGGTTGACCGATTCATTCTGTGCATACGAAATAGTCCCTGCATTGTCACACCCCATCACAATCGTGGGATCAGAATCAAGTCCAAGAACATCAGCAACCACTTGACGCAACCAAGTCCCCTCCTTACACGCTTCACATAGTGCAATGTACTCAGCTTCACACGTCGAAGTTGCAACCACAGTCTGTTTCCGGGAACTCCAACTGATCGCTCCACCGCAGAACTTGAAAACATATCCGCTGGTCGATTTGCGAGAGTCTGAACAACCGGCCCAGTCAGCATCACTGAAGCCGAACAACTCCGGCGATTTAGATTTATTGTCAAACACGATTCCTAAGTTTCGAGTCCCTTGCACGTATCGCATTACCCGTTTCACACCTGCCCAGTGTGACTCACATGGGTTGGCAGAATGTTGAGAAAGCTTTCCAATCGCATATGCCAAGTCTGGACGAGTGCCAACCATCAAGTACATCAGGGATCCCACTGCCTCACGATACGGTACATTTGTTTCGGAGTCGTTTTCGGTTGAAATCGTGGTTGTGTGACCTTGTTCCATTGGAGTCAGAGAGGGTTACACGTTAACATTCGAAAACGCTCAAGCACTTTTGATGCATACATAGTTTGAGTGAGACTCAAAGTCTTGGCGGTCCGATCCCTTTGAATTTCAAGACCAATGCAGACTTTTGCTTCACCAAGGTCTTTCATCTCAAACCGTTTATTAAGCTCCCCCTTCATCCATTTGATGGCATCGATATCACTACCGGCGAGTAACAAGTCATCGACATAAAGTGCAATCAGCATGATAGTGTTACGGATGCGTTTAATGTAGAGACAAGGATCACTACGCGAAGTCTTGAATCCCAATTCACCAATTAAGAAATCATCCACTTTGGCATGCCATTGACGATGTGCTTGTTTAAGACCGTAAAGTGCTTTCAAAAGTTTACACACGTGGTCACTTTTGCTTTTGTCAATGCACCCTTCGGGTTGCTCCATGTAGATGTCTTCATCCAAGTCGCCGTTCAAAAACGCAGTCACGACATCCATCTGATGAAGTTCGAGGTCGTAATGAGCAACTAAGGCAAGAAGTAGACGAATAGTGGTAAACTTTATGACAGGGGCATATTTCTCAGTATAGTCAAGACCTTGCACTTGCTGGAATCCACGAGCAACAAGTCTGGCTTTTGCACTTTCAACTATATTGCCATTTGCATCAGGCAGTTGCTTGACATTGAAAACCCATCTAGATGTCAAGATGTTTGACGCCTCAGATCGAGGAACAAGTTTCCAAGTCCGATTCTTAGTCTGCGAGGCAAGTTCTTTGTCAATGCCGGTCTGCCAAAATGCAGCTCTAGGACCGTTGGTTGCCTGGTTGAAAGTCTTGGGACCTTCAATAGCGACATGCGCATGTGAAAGAAGAGCAGCTGCAAAGTTGCTCCTCCACCATGCTGCGCAGGTCTGGAATCATTCGTTCTACTGGCAGTCACTGGGTCGGAGTTGGAGGAGTGACATTCGGAGTTTCGACGGCAGTTGGTACATCATCTTCATCTTCATCTTCATCATTCTCACTTACAGAATGAGCACCATCCGCTTCAAGAACCTCCTCCGCTTCAGAACCGACCTCATCCGTATTTGGGGTATCAGCTGTATTCCCATTGTCGCCATCGAGCAGTACAACGTACAACGTCAACATCAGAGTTGATTGAATCACCTTCGTGTGCAGGAATGTCATGCATACCACATGTCGATTCATCAAACTTGACATCCCGTGACACAACAATTTTATTCAACTCTCCGTCCCAAAGTTTGTATGCCTTACTGCATTGCGAGTACCCAAGAAACATTGCTTCACGCGCTCGCAAGTCCAGCTTACGGAGCTCTAATTTTGGTAATGTATACCAACACTTTGACCCAAATACTCGCAAATGGCCAACATTTGGAGTAGAATTCATCCAAATGTGGTGCGGAGTTGTATTAACGGGCAAAGCGCGTGAAGTAACTCGATTACGTACATATACCGAAGTGGCAAGAGCCTCGGCCCAGAATCGCTTACTGACCTGTTTATGAGAAAGCATTGAGCGGACAAGATCAATCAAAGTTCGATTTAAACGTTCAGCCACACCGTTTTGTTCAGGGGTGTACGCCGTTGTGAGTTGGTGCTGCGTACCGTTTAAATCTAAATGCGACTTGAATTCCGTCGACAAGTACTCTCCCCCTCGATCAGTGCGAAGCACCTTTACTTTGCGACCAGTGTGGGTTTGAGCCAACTTTTCATACAACTTGTATTTTGCAAACGCCTCAGATTTATTTCTCATCGTGTACACAACTACCCAGTTCGAGTGATCATCTACAAATGTAATGAAGTATCTCGAACCACCAATGGACTGTACTTCGAGCGGACCGCAAACGTCAGAATGTACCAAGTCAAGACAGTTCTGTGCTCGAGACGATGATCGCTGTTTTGGGATTACTGATCGCGTTGCTTTGCCGAACACACACGCAGGACAAATGAGAGAGTGATTGTCAGACTTCGGATTCATTGCACTGATGACATCGCTTTGACGAACGTTGATGCCACTTACCACATTATTGTGAATCATTGATGCGATTCCTTGTACATTAACATGGGCCATGCGTTCATGTAGCGTCTGCAGGGTAACTACGTGAGCAGAAAAGGTTTCATTCATGACGTCAAGTATGTACAAATCCCCAACTTGACTCGCTGTGGCAACTACAGTTGGTCCTGCAGTAACGCGGCATTTTTCATTTTCAAATGACACTTGCAAACCCTTTGAAACCATTTGGCTAACAGACAGTAGCGAGTATCCGAAATCAGGGACATGCAAAACGTTTGACAATTTGCAAGGATGGGGACTACCGTTGACGTTCAACATGAATTCTACCTCGCCGCGACCAGCGACATTAGCTCTAGCCTTCGTGCCCATCTCGACTGATCCAGATTGCATCTGTTCATACGTAACGAACAAAGAGCGATCAAACGTAATGTGAGCACTGCAACCGGAATCGACAAGCCATGACCTTGCGTTTGCAGCCCTCTTTTCTGGAGTGGAAGTTGAAAGCAAGCAAGTAAAGTCACTCTCCGCAAAGGCAGCAGTAGAATTGTCATCTCGAGAAACGAATGCACTTGGCTTTAAGCCAGTGTTGCGTGACCGAAACCCATCTGGCGGTGCAGGTCGGGGCCCATTCACGTCCTTGCCCCAGCAACGCGCTGCAGTATGCCCATGTCTATTGCAATTCGTACATTTCATATCGCGTCGAATAGGCATACGATTGACAAGTGCAGGTGCATGTGGTGATGAAGCAGAAGCGGTCTTCATGCTTTCTCGTTGTTCTTCTTGCAGCAGACGACTCTTCACAAACTCGAGTCCAAACACTTTATCTTCATTGCCAAGTGCGTCAAGAGCAACAATCAAGTTATCGAATCGTGGAGGCAAGCCATTCAACACAGCCATTGCAATTTCTTTATCGTCAATCTCAACACTCATTGACTGCAATCTGGCAGCAAGTTGCTTCACACGATTGATGAACACAAGCACTTTCTCGGATGGGAGCATAGATACAGTGTAAAAGTTGCGACGGGCGGCAAGTTTGTTGAGCAAAGTATGACGCTCAAACACATTCAGAATTGCTTCCCATGTCTCTTTCGCACTGCTACACCCTCGCACATGTTGCAAGTAGTCATCAGAAAGCGTGAGTCCGATGACTGCCTTTGCTTTTGCGTCACGACGCATCCATTTTCTCCGGTCATCTGACGTCGCATTCTCCGGGATATCATCAAAACGTATTGATCGACATCTCGGAGAGCAAACAGTAGCTGGATTTTCTGCTTCCAGATGTAAAAGTTAGATGCGGTCAGCTTCTCGATTCTGACCGATCCAGAGCTTTGGTCATCCATTTCGCCGAATGGATGTACCCTTCGAGGATACAAGGTCTTCTGTTCCGGGATCCCAAGCCGTTAACCGATAGTCAACACAATGGCAAGCCCACCCGTATAAGAAGTTTGTAGCGATTACTCGGAAACGTTCTTGGTGCTTGTTCCCGGCGGAGTGGAACAAGCGTATTCTTCTTAAAATTGCCTTAGGGCGCTACCCCTGTATGTCGGCCAGTGCGGGTCTTTCGACTGTGAACTAAATCAAACGTGCCACGAGTAAGCACAACACTTTGCCTGTAGACGAACCAGGACTTTTGGTCACTACCGCGAACGGTCCCTGCAACCGAAATCGGCTTGTCCAAACTTGATACGGTACTACCCCAATGAGGTTTCCCACAACACAAGAATGAAACTGCCTTCGTCGTACTCGTGTGATTTGTTCACAATCACGCCTAGGGTCACCCTCTTCCGTGCGAACTTAATCAAGGTACGCGACCTTATACACGTATAGTGAGAGGTTCAGTGTTTGGCACGTATTCTCTTCACCCAGGGGACCGAAGTCGTATCTATAGGGCTAATACCGAGAGCGTTACCCACACCGCCGACGCACCTCCCGAAGGCAGAGTGCGGATCGACTAGACCAGTACACTGTGATCCTCCCCGAGGATCAGTGTTTCGTCTCTCGACGATTCTTGGTCGGACCCTCGCTCAAGTCAGATTTCCAATGGCACAAGCCTTTCACCAAGAGCGAGGGTATCGGTAATGGTAGGTCAGCGGGGCGAAGGGGATTCGAAGGACGGTTGATGAGGTGAAGTTGAAGACTAGGGACTACACCCACAGCTCACACAACGATTGCCAAGACCAAGCTGCAACAGACACGAAGAAGATCCACCAAGTTGAAACGACAGCAGGTAGACGGAGACGGACGACCAAGATGATAACGACAGCAAGTAGACGGCGATAGAACAAAACGAACGGCGGCGGCGATGAGACGGCGGCGGAAACGACGACTAGACCAGTACACTGTGATCCTCCCCGAGGATCAGTGTTTCGTCTCTCGACGATTCTTGGTCGGACCCTCGCTCAAGTCAGATTTCCAATGGCACAAGCCTTTCACCAAGAGCGAGGGTATCGGTAATGGTAGGTCAGCGGGGCGAAGGGGATTCGAAGGACGGTTGATGAGGTGAAGTTGAAGGATTGGGTACCGATTTACTTTGAGTCGCCAACTTCTGGCACTACTTATACACTTCTGCAATCTTCTAGAACTCTACTACCAAAGACTACGACACACATACTACAAATGTATTGGCTCTAACACATGTGCCCGTCTTGCTACTCAGCCAAACTGGCGATGGCCCAACAAACAGAACAGAAAACCGCCTTACGAATTAGCACTGTCATGACGGAGAAATTAGTAAGGCAGTATAACAAAGCACAGCAAAGCACAAATTCCCTTACTATTCCAAATCCAGCGTGGCACAAATTCGTAAGGCACGTTTACAGCTCACACGTTGCCTTACGAATTCAAATCAATCCTGCAAGGACTGTTTACAGCGCACGCGTTGCCTTATGAATCTGAATCTCTCGTGAGGTCCTGTCCACTGTCAATTACAACAGTGCACATTTTGCCTTACGAATTCAAAACTCGCCCAACGGTATCTTTGTGTCCTGCTGTACCCGTGCTGCACTCCATGGACGCTGTCAACCTTTAGCACGTGCCAGGCACCCGCCACCAAGGTTCTACACTTTGTCTGTAAGACTGCAGGCGTACTGTACGCGTCCGACAGTGTAATGAGGACATGTGTCCAGGTCATACACGTGTCGGGCGGAGAAAATGAAACATGCTCAGATTGTACAGTACACCGCAACCGTGTACATATTTCACACGTGTACACTTTGAAAACCAAACGTGCTCCTGAAGTACTGTAGAGTGCAACCGTGTACAGAAATCACACGTGTACACGGTGAAAATGAAACTTGCTCAGCTCGTCACGCAGAGTGTTTTCATTTTACACGTGTCATACCTGTCGTCGTGTGTCATGCATATCAGCATGTGGTCGTAGAATTACAACACTCTCCCTCGATCACATGCTTTTACCAGAAGTAGCTACTGCAAGCCCTAGAAGTTCTACAAACTTCTGGAACAGAACTCGCCCAAGTGCTTTCGTCAGGATATCTGCAGGCATGGAAGTGGTCGGGCAATGTGACAAAGAAATGACGTTTCTCTTAATTGCATCTCGTACATAGTGGTATTTCACATCAACATGTTTGTTACGACGGTTGACCGATTCATTCTGTGCATACGAAATAGTCCCTGCATTGTCACACCCCATCACAATCGTGGGATCAGAATCAAGTCCAAGAACATCAGCAACCACTTGACGCAACCAAGTCGCCTCCTTACACGCTTCACATAGTGCAATGTACTCAGCTTCACACGTCGAAGTTGCAACCACAGTCTGTTTCCGGGAACTCCAACTGATCGCTCCACCGCAGAACTTGAAAACATATCCGCTGGTCGACTTGCGAGAGTCTGAACAACCGGCCCAGTCAGCATCACTGAAGCCGAACAACTCCGGCGATTTGGATTTATTGTCAAACACGATTCCTAAGTTTCGAGTCCCTTGCACGTATCGCATTACCCGTTTCACACCTGCCCAGTGTGACTCACATGGGTTGGCAGAATGTTGAGAAAGCTTTCCAATCGCATATGCCAAGTCTGGACGAGTGCCAACCATCAAGTACATCAGGGATCCCACTGCCTCACGATACGGTACATTTGTTTCGGAGTCGTTTTCGGTTGAAATCGTGGTTGTGTGACCTTGTTCCATTGGAGTCAGAGAGGGTTACACGTTAACATTCGAAAACGCTCAAGCACTTTTGATGCATACATAGTTTGAGTGAGACTCAAAGTCTTGGCGGTCCGATCCCTTTGAATTTCAAGACCAATGCAGACTTTTGCTTCACCAAGGTCTTTCATCTCAAACCGTTTATTAAGCTCCCCCTTCATCCATTTGATGGCATCGATATCACTACCGGCGAGTAACAAGTCATCGACATAAAGTGCAATCAGCATGATAGTGTTACCGATGCGTTTAATGTAGAGACAAGGATCACTACGCGAAGTCTCGAATCCCAATTCACCAATTAAGAAATCATCCACTTTGGCATGCCATTGACGATGTGCTTGTTTAAGACCGTAAAGTGCTTTCAAAAGTTTGCACACGTGATCACTTTTGCTTTTGTCAATGCACCCTTCGGGTTGCTCCATGTAGATGTCTTCATCCAAGTCGCCGTTCAAAAACGCAGTCACGACATCCATCTGATGAAGTTCAAGGTCGTAATGAGCAACTAAGGCAAGAAGTAGACGAATAGTCGTAAACTTTATGACGGGGGCATATGTCTCAGTATAGTCAAGACCTTGCACTTGCTGGAATCCACGAGCAACAAGTCTGGCTTTTGCACTTTCAACTATATTGCCATTTGCATCAGGCAGTTGCTTTACATTGAAAACCCATCTAGATGTCAAGATGTTTGACGCCTCAGATCGAGGAACAAGTTTCCAAGTCCGATTCTTTGTCTGCGAGGCAAGTTCTTTGTCAATGCCGGTCTGCCAAAATGCAGCTCTAGGACCGTTGGTTGCCTGGTTGAAAGTCTTGGGACCTTCAATAGCGACATGCGCATGTGAAAGAAGAGCAGCTGCAACGTTGCTCCTCCACCATGATCCGGGAGGTCTGCTGACTCGAGACGATCTTCGCACAGCTGGAGTCGGAGTTGGAGGGGTGGCATTCGGAGTTTCGACGGCAGTTGGTACATCATCTTCATCTTCATCATTCTCACATACAGAATGAGCGCCATCGTTTTCAAGAACCTCTTCCGAAACTTCATCCTCTTCAGAACCGATCTCATCCGTATTTGGGGTATCAGCTGTATTCTCATTGTCGCCATCGAGCAATACAACGTCAACATCAGAGTTGATTGAATCACTTTCGTGTGCAGGAATGTCATGCATACCACATGTCGATTCATCAAACTTGACATCCCGTGACACAACAATTTTATTCAACTCTCCGTCCCAAAGTTTGTATGCCTTACTGCATTGCGAGTACCCAAGAAACATTGCTTCACGCGCTCGCAAGTCCAGCTTACGGAGCTCTAATTTTGGTAATGTATACCAACACTTTGACCCAAATACTCGCAAATGGCCAACATTTGGAGTAGAATTCATCCAAATGTGGTGCGGAGTTGTATTAACGGGCAAAGCGCGTGAAGTAACTCGATTACGTACATATACCGAAGTGGCAAGAGCCTCGGCCCAGAATCGCTTACTGACCTGTTTATGAGAAAGCATTGAGCGGACAAGATCAATCAAAGTTCGATTTAAACGTTCAGCCACACCGTTTTGTTCAGGGGTGTACGCCGTTTTGAGTTGGTGCTGCGTACCGTTTAAATCTAAATGCGACTTGAATTCCGTCGACAAGTACTCTCCCCCTCGATCAGTGCGAAGCACCTTTACTTTGCGACCAGTGTGGGTTTGAGCCAACTTTTCATACAACTTGTATTTTGCAAACGCCTCAGATTTATTTCTCATCGTGTACACAACTACCCAGTTCGAGTGATCATCTACAAATGTAATGAAGTATCTCGAACCACCAATGGACTGTACTTCGAGCGGACCGCAAACGTCAGAATGTACCAAGTCAAGACAGTTCTGTGCTCGAGACGATGATCGCTGTTTTGGGATTACTGATCGCGTTGCTTTGCCAAACACACACGCAGGACAAATGGGAGAGTGATTGTCAGACTTCGGATTCATTGCACTGATGACATCGCTTTGACGAACGTTGATGCCACTTACCACATTATTGTGAATCATTGATGCGATTCCTTGTACATTAACATGGGCCATGCGTTCATGTAGCGTCTGCAGGGTAACTACGTGAGCAGAAAAGGTTTCATTCATGACGTCAAGTATGTACAAATCCCCAACTTGACTCGCTGTGGCAACTACAGTTGGTCCTGCAGTAACGCGGCATTTTTCATTTTCAAATGACACTTGCAAACCCTTTGAAACCATTTGGCTAACAGACAGTAGCGAGTATCCGAAATCAGGGACATGCAAAACGTTTGACAATTTGCAAGGATGGGGACTACCGTTGACGTTCAACATGAATTCTACCTCGCCGCGACCAGCGACATTAGCTCTAGCCTTCGTGCCCATCTCGACTGATCCAGATTGCATCTGTTCATACGTAACGAACAAAGAGCGATCAAACGTAATGTGAGCGCTGCAACCGGAATCGACAAGCCATGACCTTGCGTTTGCAGCCCTCTTTTCTCGAGTGGAAGTCGAAAGCATGCAAGTAAAGTCACTCTCAGCAAAGGTAGCAGTGGAATTGTCATCTCGAGAAACGAATGCACTTGGCTTTAAGCCAGTGTTGCGTGACCGAAACCCATCTGGCGGCGCAGGTCGGCGCCCATTCACGTCCTTGCCCCAGCAACGCGCTGCAGTATGCCCATGTCTGTTGCAATTCGTACATTTCATATCGCGTCGAAAAGGCATACGATTGACAAGTGCAGGTGCATGTGGTGATGAAGCAGAAGCGGTCTTCATGCTTTCTCGTTGCTCTTCTTGCAGCAGACGACTCTTCACAAACTCGAGTCCAAACACTTTATCTTCATTGCCAAGTGCGTCAAGAGCAACAATCAAGTTATCGAATCGTGGAGGCAAGCCATTCAACACAGCCATTGCAATTTCTTTATCGTCAATCTCAACACTCATTGACTGCAATCTGGCAGCAAGTTGCTTCACACGATTGATGAACACGAGCACTTTCTCGGATGGGAGCATGGATACAGTGTAAAAGTCGCGACGGGCGGCAAGTTTGTTGAGCAAAGTATGACGCTCAAACACATTCAGAATTGCTTCCCATGTCTCTTTCGCACTGCTACACCCTCGCACATGTTGCAAGTAGTCATCAGAAAGCGTGAGTCCGATGACTGCCTTTGCTTTTGCGTCACCACGCATCCATTTTCTCCGGTCATCTGACGTCGCATTCTCCGGGATATCATCAAAAACGTATTGATCGACATCTCGGAGAGCAAGCAGTAGCTGGATTTTCTGCTTCCAGATGTAAAAGTTAGATGCGGTCAGCTTTTCGATTTTGACCGATCCAGAGCTTTGGTCATCCATTTCGCCGAATGGATGTACCCTTCGAGTATACAAGGTCTTCTGTTCCGGGATCCCAAGCCGTTAACCGATAGTCAACACAATGGCAAGCCCACCCGTATAAGAAGTTTGTAGCGATTACTCGGAAACGTTCTTGGTGCTTGTTCCCGGCGGAGTGGAACAAGGGCATTCTTCTTAAAATTGCCTTAGGGCGCTACCCCTGTATGTCGGCCAGTGCGGGTCTTTCGACTGTGAACTAAATCAAATGTGCCACGAGTAAGCACAACACTTTGCCTGTAGACGAACCAGGACTTTTGGTCACTACCGCGAACGGTCCCTGCAACCGAAATCGGCTTGTCCAAACTTGATACGGTACTACCCCAATAAGGTTTCCCACAACACAAGAATGAAACTGCCTTCGTCGTACTCGTGTGATTTGTTCACAATCACGCCTAGGGTCACCCTCTTCCGTGCGAACTTAATCAAGGTACGCGACTTTATACACGTATAGTGAGAGGTTCAGTGTTTAGGCACGTATTCTCTTCACCCAGGGGACCGAAGTCGTACCTATAGGGCTAATACCGAGAGCGTTACCCACACCGCCGACGCACCTCCCGAAGGCAGAGTGCGGATCGACTAGACCAGTACACTGTGATCCTCCCCGAGGATCAGTGTTTCGTCTCTCGACGATTCTTGGTCGGACCCTCGCTCAAGTCAGATTTCCAATGGCACAAGCCTTTCACCAAGAGCGAGGGTATTGGCAGCTACCACGATCACCGGCGTGATCGAAGGGCAGTCTTCTTGGATTGATATGGTACGTTGGCGACTAGGGACTACACCCACAGCTCACACAACGATTGCCAAGACCAAGCTGCAACAGACACGAAGAAGATCCACCTGTTGAAAGAGTGAGCGCGCCCAAGGGGACACCAAGAAGCCAGCGCCTGTGGCCTAGTGGTTAACGAATTTTTGCGGCAAATTTTCAGACCTCGATTTTAACATCAGGTTATGGGCCCAGATTTACGCTACCATTCGTGAGTTCGATTCTCACCCGGTGCACTTGGGCGGCGCAATGTTTGTTTGTTTGTTTCACACTTGGGAACGTACCTGCCTGTGTGTTGTGCAGTGACCCGCGCCGTGTGTTTGGCGTCCCCTGGTCGAGGGGGAGTCCAGCGTCTGTGGCCTATTGGTCAACGAACTTTTGCGGCAAATTTTCAGACCTCGAGTTTAACATCAGGTTATGGGCCCAGATTTACGCTACCATTCGTTAGTTCGATTCTCACCGGGTGCACTTGGGCGGGGCAATGTTTGTTTGTTTGTGTCAGACTTGGGAACGTACCTGCCTGTGTGTGCAAAAGTTTTACCATTGCGCTCAAAAAAGAAAATGATGTTAAAATCGAGGTCTGAAAATTTTGCCGCAAAATTTCCTTAACGACTAGGCCACAGGCGCTGGCTTCTTGGTGTCCCCTTGGGCGCGCTCACTATTTCAACACTCCCCCTCTACCAAGGGACGCCAAACACACGGCGCGGGTCACTGCACAACACACAGGCAGGTACGTTCCCAAGTGTGACACAAACAAACAAACAAACATTGCGCCGCCCAAGTGCACCCGGTGAGAATCGAACTCACGAATGGTAGCGTAAATCTGGGCCCATAACCTGATGGTAAAATCGAGGTCTGAAAAATTTGCGGCAAAAATTCCTGCCACGTCCTTTTGCTGGAAAACGAATGCAGCCGAGCACCAGTGCCGACCTCGGTGGATCAGCCGACGTGATCCACATCCAAACCCTGACGCGTAACAGCAAGCGTCGGGTTTTGAATATTATAGAGGAGGTCAGCACACCAGCCAAGAAGGCGGAACTCGATCAGTTGAAGAAGGAAATGGCAGAAGAACAGAAGGCGATGAAGAAGGAAATGGCAGAAGAACAGAAGGCGATGAAGGAAAGAATTAAGAGCCTCGAGTCTCAATTGGAATCCGCTGATCTAACAGGCATGAAGAAATTGTTACATTCGATCCTTCACTTCATCAACGAAGAGATAGGAGGAAAGCCTGTTAATGGAAAGAGACCAGTTAAATTTGCTCGCCGTATGCAAGCGCCGAAACATTTACCGGTTGAATCGGAGTCTATGAGCTCTATGGCTTTCTCGTGCGTTGCATGCGATCAAGGTGTCAACTGCCTGTTTCATAGAAATGTGTAATTTCATTCTACGTAAGACCGCTTGGTACGTGCAGTTAGAATAAGCATAACAACGAATAAAAAGATTTACCATGGCGCTGAAAAAAAAATGATGTTAAAATCGAGGTCTGAAAATTTTGCCGCAAAAATTTGTGAGCCACTAGGCCAAAGGCGCTGGCTTCTTGGTGTCCCCTTGGGCGCGCTTATTGAAAATGTGCGACCACATGCTGTTATCTGAAAAGGTCAAAATCGAGTGACACGTGTACATGACTGCACGGTCCGGGCGCTCTTACCTATATCACGACATGACACGTGTAAAATCCCAGATTTTGGGGTTCCGGGGACGAAAGTGGCCTCTCGGAGGGTCATGCAAATTTGCATAGTTTTGCCAAGTGGAACCTTGGCCCGTAGCACTATAGACTACACAGAAAATACTGCAATTCTATTGGCCCTCAGGTCTAATGCTGCAAATCTATTGGTCGAGCGTTGTCCACGTGTGCGTCATTGGCCTTGTGGTGTACTTCAAATGGCCTGTATATGCCATAATTACGTTGTTTTGGGGGTTTCAAGTCGTTTGCCATGGTTGTAATGGGTAATTGCATGGGGCCCCCGGGCGGGACACATGTATGCCGTGTACACATGTACACGTCGCCAGGTGGATTCGTGTACGTACACATGTACACGCATCCAGGTGTATGCACATGAGGGTTTACAGTTTTACAGTGTCAGACTGTCTGCGATCCTGCGTGTGTCCGAGTACAGTACATGTGAATCAAAAGTACAACAAGTACTTCTCGCGAGAGGAATACAGTTGTGCGATTATTCTGTGTACGCGCCACGCTGTATGCGAGTCTTGCGTGAGCACGCGCCGTTGCACTGTGCTCTCGTCATGGTGCGCCGTTGGATGCAAGTTCATGACAGTACTCGTGTGATTTACATGTATTCTCATGTGAGTTGTGTAGAAAGTCTGGATGCACATTGTTATAACTTGCCATAATTATCTGACAGTGCTTGGCGAAATTAGTAAGGTGAGAAACAAGGATACGTATGGCGATTGTGATATGAAAGACGTTTGCGTTGTTGGAAATAGACAAGTGCCAAGTTGTTCGTTGCACAACAATGAAGTCTGGCATGACTGGATGCAGATTAGTAAGGTGTGAAACAGTTGCATGCAAAGGGCCATGGTTTACAGTCATTTGGAAAGTGTAGAAATAGTTGTGAGCTAATAGTTACGAATCGATTCGTAAGGTGGAAATCGAACAGTATGGTCGGGCCACAAGAGGACCGCGCTTGGTCGCGCATAGTAGAGTATGGTTTACTGGGAGTCGGAGTAGAGCGAAAGTGTAGCACTCGAAGTGTATAAGTATCGCAGGAAAACGGCTTCAAAGTAAACCTCGGAACCAACTCCTTCACTCACACACATCAACCTGCCTTCCTTCTTTCCCTTGCCCCTCCGAACCTACCATTAGCGCTCACTTTTTCAACACTCCCCCTCTACCAAGGGACGCCAAACACACGGCGCGGGTCACTGCACAACGCACAGGCAGGTACGTTCCCAAGTGTGACACAAACAAACAAACAAACATTGCGCCGCCCAAGTGCACCCGGTGAGAATCGAACTCACGAATGGTAGCGTAAATCTGGGCCCATAACCTGATGGTAAAATCGAGGTCTGAAAAATTTGCGGCAAAAATTCCTGCCACGTCCTTTTGCTGGAAAACGAATGCAGCCGAGCACCAGTGCCGACCTCGGTGGATCAGCCGACGTGATCCACATCCAAACCCTGACGCGTAACAGCAAGCGTCGGGTTTTGAATATTATAGAGGAGGTCAGCACACCAGCCAAGAAGGCGGAACTCGATCAGTTGAAGAAGGAAATGGCAGAAGAACAGAAGGCGATGAAGAAGGAAATGGCAGAAGAACAGAAGGCGATGAAGGAAAGAATTAAGAGCCTCGAGTCTCAATTGGAATCCGCTGATCTAACAGGCATGAAGAAATTGTTACATTCGATCCTTCACTTCATCAACGAAGAGATAGGAGGAAAGCCTGTTAATGGAAAGAGACCAGTTAAATTTGCTCGCCGTATGCAAGCGCCGAAACATTTACCGGTTGAATCGGAGTCTATGAGCTCTATGGCTTTCTCGTGCGTTGCATGCGATCAAGGTGTCAACTGCCTGTTTCATAGAAATGTGTAATTTCATTCTACGTAAGACCGCTTGGTACGTGCAGTTAGAATAAGCATAACAATGAATAAAAAGATTTACCATGGCGCTGAAAAAAAATGATGTTAAAATCGAGGTCTGAAAATTTTGCCGCAAAAATTTGTGAGCCACTAGGCCAAAGGCGCTGGCTTCTTGGTGTCCCCTTGGGCGCGCTTATTGAAAATGTGCGACCACATGCTGTTATCTGAAAAGGTCAAAATCGAGTGACACGTGTACATGACTGCACGGTCCGGGCGCTCTTACCCATATCACGACATGACACGTGTAAAATCCCAGATTTTGGGGTTCCGGGGACGAAAGTGGCCTCTCGGAGGGTCATGCAAATTTGCATAGTTTTGCCAAGTGGAACCTTGGCCCGTAGCACTATAGACTACACAGAAAATACTGCAATTCTATTGGCCCTCAGGTCTAATGCTGCAAATCTATTGGTCGAGCGTTGTCCACGTGTGCGTCATTGGCCTTGTGGTGTACTTCAAATGGCCTGTATATGCCATAATTACGTTGTTTTGGGGGTTTCAAGTCGTTTGCCATGGTTGTAATGGGTAATTGCATGGGGCCCCCGGGCGGGACACATGTATGCCGTGTACACATGTACACGTCGCCAGGTGGATTCGTGTACGTACACATGTACACGCATCCAGGTGTATGCACATGAGGGTTTACAGTTTTACAGTGTCAGACTGTCTGCGATCCTGCGTGTGTCCGAGTACAGTACATGTGAATCAAAAGTACAACAAGTACTTCTCGCGAGAGGAATACAGTTGTGCGATTATTCTGTGTACGCGTCACGCTGTAT
Source organism: Chondrus crispus (assembly GCF_000350225.1). Lineage (NCBI taxonomy): Eukaryota > Rhodophyta > Florideophyceae > Gigartinales > Gigartinaceae > Chondrus > Chondrus crispus. The sequence goes on along the minus strand of NW_005179007.1, from coordinate 35,267 downwards.
GCGAGTCTTGCGTGAGCACGCGCCGTTGCACTGTGCTCTCGTCATGGTGCGCCGTTGGATGCAAGTTCATGACAGTACTCGTGTGATTTACATGTATTCTCATGTGAGTTGTGTAGAAAGTCTGGATGCACATTGTTATAACTTGCCATAATTATCTGACAGTGCTTGGCGAAATTAGTAAGGTGAGAAACAAGGATACGTATGGCGATTGTGATATGAAAGACGTTTGCGTTGTTGGAAATAGACAAGGGCCAAGTTGTTCGTTGCACAACAATGAAGTCTGGCATGACTGGATGCAGATTAGTAAGGTGTGAAACAGTTGCATGCAAAGGGCCATGGTTTACAGTCATTTGGAAAGTGTAGAAATAGTTGTGAGCTAATAGTTACGAATCGATTCGTAAGGTGGAAATCGAACAGTATGGTCGGGCCACAAGAGGACCGCGCTTGGTCGCGCATAGTAGAGTATGGTTTACTGGGAGTCGGAGTAGAGCGAAAGTGTAGCACTCGAAGTGTATAAGTATCGCAGGAAAACGGCTTCAAAGTAAACCTCGGAACCAACTCCTTCACTCACACACATCAACCTGCCTTCCTTCTTTCCCTTGCCCCTCCGAACCTACCAATAGGTTATGGGCCCAGTCCCTCGCTGTCGTTATACTGCATGAGTCTGTCGTTCTCGTTCCGTTGTTTCTGCCGTCGTTGTCGCTGTCGTTTTCGCTGCCGTTTCTCGTCGTTCTTTCCGCTGGTCTTCTCGCTGTCGTTGTCGCTCTCGTTCTTGCCGTCGGTCTTGGTTTTGGTTTTCGCTGCTGCTGTCGTTCTTGCTCTCTTGTGTGAATTGGTTTTGGTCATCGCCCCCGCTGTCTTCGTTCTTGGTTTGGCTTTTGTTCTTGCTGTGGTTCTTGCTGCTGTCTCTGTCTTTGGTCTTGGTCTTCGTTTCCGCTCCCGCTACCGCCGTCGTCGTCAATCTCGCATTTGGTTTTTCTTCGTTCTCTCATGCAAAGTAAGTTTTGAGTTTCTTTCCATTTCCTACACATCTAAGTGATTGTCTTTGCACGTTTTGGTGGTTCTTAAGAGCAATAATTCCAAGATCTGTTACTGACGATTATCTTCATATTCCTTATTGTGAATACCTGTTTTTACGGGGTTGTGTTAGATCTGGAATTAGTACCGGTGCGCTCTGCGCCTGGGAAGCTGGTCACCGGTCGAACGGTTCGGACATCGGAGGTCGTATCCGTTGAGGTGCTTGAGCCTGAGGATCAACCTTCACCTCGGCTCGCGCTTCCGGGTCCGTCCTCGAGTTGCGCACCATATAGGATTCCTCGTATTCTGCGCTCTGTTCCCGCACCAATAAAGAGAACTACGCATCGCCTTTCGGCTCGGAAAGCGGCTGTTCTCGCGGATAAAGAGTTTAAGCGTGAGCGCAAGAGGAATCGTAAGGTGTGCCCGCGGTATAAGCGGTATTGTAAAGTGTGCGGCGTTAGTGGCAATAGTGCGAAGGCCTTTTACGACCACATTCAGTCTAGGTCTCATCGCATTCAGGCTGCCAACGCTAAGGAGACTCCGCGTTGTATCCCTTGCAATCGCGTCTTTGAGTCTCACGGGCACCTGAAGTGCCACGAGAACGGTGCCGCACACTTAAAGGTAGTTTGTGAACAGAATAGTTAGGGATTTCATCCAAATAAATTCATATATCTGTTCGCAAATTTCTCCTAGTGCAACTTCATAGTAATCATATCGAATTTCTTAGACGGGTGGGCTTGCCACTGTGTTGACTATCGGTTAACGGCTTGGGATCCCCGAACGGATTTTCGAATACTTGAAGTTTATTTGCACTAAAATGGAAGATCAAGGAGGAGGAGGATCCATCAGAATCGACAAACTGACGGACTCCAACTTCTACGTGTGGAAGCAGAAAATACAACTTCTGCTTGCTCTACGTGATGTTGACCAATACATCGTTGAGGGACGAGTTCCAAGTGAGGAACGCGCGAAAGAGCGTAAGAAGTGGATCAGAGGTGACAGTAAAGCTAAAGCACTGATTGGTCTCTTCCTATCAGATGAGCATCTTGAGCATGTACGTGATGTTGATACTGCTCATGAGATGTGGGAAGCTATTGTCAACGTGTTTGAGAGGCACACTTTGGTGAACAAACTAGCTGCACGTCGTGAGTTCTACACTGTGAAGATGCTTTCCAGTGAAAAGGTGCTTGCATACATCAATCGTGTCAAGCAGCTGGCAGCCATCCTCAAGTCAATGAGCGTAAACATCGATGACAAGGAGATGGCCATGGCAGTGCTCAACGGTCTGCCTGCCCGTTTCGAGGCTCTCATCGTTGCACTTGATGCTCTCGGTAATGAGGAAAAGATATTCAGTTTGGACTTTGTAAAAAGTCGTCTGCTGCAGGAAGAGCAACGAGCAAACATGAAGTCTAGCTCCTCACAGACATCGGCTCTGGTTAATCGTGCCCCGAACAATCAGGACATAAACGATTACAAATGCACGAACTGCGGTCATACAGGCCATACGGCAACCCGCTGCTGGGGAAAGGATTTGAATGGGCGTCGCCCGGCTCCTCCTAGCGGATATAAACCGCGTATGTCTCAGCGGAAACAATCTGCATTTGTCACACAGAAACCTGATCCCGACATGGTTGTAAACAGCGTCGACTTCACATGTCTGATGTCGAAAGCTTCGCACACGAACGATATGGAGATGTTGCCTTCGTGGCTCGTAGATTCAGCTTGTACAGCTCATATTACATATGACCGATCTTTGTTTGCAACGTATGAGCCACTTGAATCCGCCTCTGTTCAGATGGGAACCAAGGCTAGTGCAAAGGTTGCCGGCCGTGGTGACGTTCACTTGAAGTTAAATGTGAATGGCCGCATCGAACCGTGCAAGTTGACGGATGTATTGCACGTTCCGGACTTTGCCTTCTCTCTGCTCTCTGTCAGTCGAATGACTGAACTTGGACTAAAAGTTGGGTTCGAAAATGGAAAATGCATGGTCAGGCGAGGCTCAACTGTAGTGGCGACTGCGACATTGGTTGGAGAACTTTACGTTCTCGACATCGTCAGTGACATCGGATCTGCACATGCTGCCACCCTGCAAACGTGGCATGAGCGCTTTGCACATGTGCATTCTCAAGGTATTGCCTCGATGATTCGTGACAATGTGGTAAGTGGAGTCAAACTACTTGGTAATGAGGCTAACAAAATCAACAATACTGACAATGATTGCATCTCTGAAAAATGTTCTGCGTGCGTCTACGGCAAAGCCACTCGATCTGTGATCCCAAAAGAGCGGTCCTCGAGGCGGGCATACTTCTGTCTAGACTTAGTTCACTCTGATATTTGTGGCCCCTTAGAGGTGCAGTCCATTGGTGGTGCCAAGTACTTCATTACCTTCATAGATGATCACTCAAACTGGTCAGTAGTGTACCCTATGCACCATAAATCAGAAGCATTTGAACGATACAAAATGTTTGCACAACTTGCTCAGACTCACACTGGTCGCAAGATCAAAGTGCTTCGCACCGATCGAGGTGGTGAGTATCTGTCCACGGAGTTTAAGTCTTTTCTGATTGCAAATGGTACTTAGCATCAAATGACGACCGCGTACACACCGGAGCAAAATGGCGTCGCCGAACGACTCAACAGAACTTTGGTAAACTTGGTGCGCTCCATGCTAGCGCACAAGAAAGTTACAAAGGGGTTCTGGGCAGAAGCACGTGCCAATGCAGTGTACGTTCGAAATCGAGTCACGTCACGTGCCATTCCCCCCAAGATGACCCCATACCACTTATGGATGAAATCTGTGCCAAATGTTGGTCATTTGCGTGTTTTCGGTTCAAAGTGTTGGTATACATTACCAAAACACAACATCCAGAAACTTGACGCCCGTGCAAAGGAGGCAATGTTTCTGGGGTATGCTGAAAATACGAAAGCTTACAAGTTGTGGGATGGTGATTTGCACAAAGTGATCGTATCCAGAGATGTTACTTTTGACGAGTCCACGGGAGGCAAATCTGGTGAACCGATGGATACAAACGAGGAGGCTTCAACTGATGATGACACAATCAACTTGAACATCGATGAGGAAGTTGCAGAAAATGATGCAGTGGCATCAGAAGCATCATCGCCGGATGAACAACAAGACTCTGATGAATCCTCCAACTCCTCCCCAACTGCAGGGGAGGACGAAACCACCGAAACAGTTGAGCAACACGTAGTTGAGGAAGAAACTATTGATCCGCCAACTAATCTCCGTCGGTCCACTCGCGTTCGCAAAACGCCTGGGGCGTGGTGGGCAGCAGCTTTGGTGACTGCTGGACTCCTTAGCCACGCCCATGTGATAACGGAATCCCAAACTCGTACAAGCAAGCTATGGATTCTCCAAAAGCTCGCTTCTGGCAGAAGGGCATCGACAAAGAACTTGCTTCACAACACAAAAACAAAACATGGACACTTGTTCCAAGATCTCAAGCATCAAACGTCCTGACGTCCAGGTGGGTTTTCGGAGTGAAGCAACTTCCTGACGAGTCCGGAAAATTGGTCGACACTGCAAAGGGACGTCTTGTGGCACGAGGCTTTCAACAAGTAGAAGGCATCGATTACACTGAAACTTTCGCCCCTGTCATCAAGTTCACAACTATCCGTCTGCTGCTGGCACTGGTTGCGCACTTTGACCTTGAGCTGCATCAGATGGACGTGGTGACTGCCTTCCTCAACGGTGACCTTCACGAAGAAATCTACATGGAGCAACCTGAAGGATGCATCGACAATGTCAAACCTGATTCGGTGTGTAAACTTTTGAAAGCAATCTATGGTCTTAAGCAAGCCCATCGCCAATGGCATAGTAAGATCGATGAGTTTCTGATCACTGAACTTGGTTTCAACACTACACGCAGCGACCCATGTCTTTACATTCGACGTCAAGGCAATGTCATCATGATTATCGCGTTGTACGTGGACGATCTGCTGCTAGCTGGAAGTGACTTGGAGGCCATATTATGGATGAAAAATGAACTCAACAAACGATTCGATATGAAAGACCTTGGCGAAGCGAAGACTTGTATTGGTCTAGAGATCGACCGTATACGTTCTAAACACGTCCTGACCGTCACGCAGTCGAAGTATGCCCAAGCAGTACTGAAACGGTTCCAAATGTCGGCATGCAATCCTTGCGTTACTCCGATGGAACAGTCTCGACATGTCACAATGCAGGTTGCGGAAACTGGCACTGATGACAACCCATGCTTTGAACCATATCGTCAGGCCATTGGATGTCTAATGTTCCTAATGGTCGGGACCCGCCCCGATATTGCGTATGCCATTGGAAAGTTATCTCAACACTGTGCCGACCCTCACGATTCGCATTGGACAGGTGTGAAACGTGTTTCGAGATACTTGCGTGGGTCCCAGCATCTTGGAATAGTGTTTGGTAAAGATGATCTTGGTACGGAACTTCATGGGTATAACGACGCAGATTGGGGTGGATGCCTTGAATCACGAAAATCAACGAGTGGGTACGTGTTCAAGCTTTGTGATGGGCCTATCAGTTGGGCTTCCCGGAAACAAACAGTAGTTGCAAAGTCTACTTGTGAGGCAGAATACATCGCACTCAGTGAAGCATGCAAAGAGGCCGCGTGGCTTCGACGCTTCCATGCTGATGTACTTGGTGCGAATTCGGATCCAACAATTCGCGTTGGATGTGACAACGCTGGTACGATTGCGTTTGCTCAGAACGAATCTACAAATCGTCGGAACAAGCACATTGATATTACGTATCATTTTGTTCGAGATGCGGTGCAGCGAAAACTGGTCACATTGTACCATTGTCCGACAACAGAAATGCCAGCCGATATGCTGACCAAACCACTTGGTCGCGTGCTGTTTGAAAAGTTCGTGGGCATGGTTGGGCTTTCCGAATGCAAAGCTGCCCAAAGCATGTGATCGAGGGGAGGTATTGAAAATGTGCGACCACATGCTGTTATCTGAAAAGGTCAAAATCGAGTGACACGTGTACATGACTGCACGGTCCGGGCGCTCTTACCCATATCACGACATGACACGTGTAAAATCCCAGATTTTGGGGTTCCGGGGACGAAAGTGGCCTCTCGGAGGGTCATGCAAATTTGCATAGTTTTGCCAAGTGGAACCTTGGCCCGTAGCACTATAGACTACACAGAAAATACTGCAATTCTATTGGCCCTCAGGTCTAATGCTGCAAATCTGTTGGTCGAGCGTTGTCCACGTGTGCGTCATTGGCCTTGTGGTGTACTTCAAATGGCCTGTATATGCCATAATTACGTTGTTTTGGGGGTTTCAAGTCGTTTGCCATGGTTGTAATGGGTAATTGCATGGGGCCCCCGGGCGGGACACATGTATGCCGTGTACACATGTACACGTCGCCAGGTGGATTCGTGTACGTACACATGTACACGCATCCAGGTGTATGCACATGAGGGTTTACAGTTTTACAGTGTCAGACTGTCTGCGATCCTGCGTGTGTCCGAGTACAGTACATGTGAATCAAAAGTACAACAAGTACTTCTCGCGAGAGGAATACAGTTGTGCGATTATTCTGTGTACGCGTCACGCTGTATGCGAGTCTTGCGTGAGCACGCGCCGTTGCACTGTGCTCTCGTCATGGTGCGCCGTTGGATGCAAGTTCATGACAGTACTCGTGTGATTTACATGTATTCTCATGTGAGTTGTGTAGAAAGTCTGGATGCACATTGTTATAACTTGCCATAATTATCTGACAGTGCTTGGCGAAATTAGTAAGGTGAGAAACAAGGATACGTATGGCGATTGTGATATGAAAGACGTTTGCTTTGTTGGAAATAGACAAGGGCCAAGTTGTTCGTTGCACAACAATGAAGTCTGGCATGACTGGATGCAGATTAGTAAGGTGTGAAACAGTTGCATGCAAAGGGCCATGGTTTACAGTCATTTGGAAAGTGTAGAAATAGTTGTGAGCTAATAGTTACGAATCGATTCGTAAGGTGGAAATCGAACAGTATGGTCGGGCCACAAGAGGACCGCGCTTGGTCGCGCATAGTAGAGTATGGTTTACTGGGAGTCGGAGTAGAGCGAAAGTGTAGCACTCGAAGTGTATAAGTATCGCAGGAAAACGGCTTCAAAGTAAACCTCGGAACCAACTCCTTCACTCACACACATCAACCTGCCTTCCTTCTTTCCCTTGCCCCTCCGAACCTACCATTAGCGCTCACTTTTTCAACACTCCCCCTCTACCAAGGGACGCCAAACACACGGCGCGGGTCACTGCACAACGCACAGGCAGGTACGTTCCCAAGTGTGACACAAACAAACAAACAAACATTGCGCCGCCCAAGTGCACCCGGTGAGAATCGAACTCACGAATGGTAGCGTAAATCTGGGCCCATAACCTGATGGTAAAATCGAGGTCTGAAAAATTTGCGGCAAAAATTCCTGCCACGTCCTTTTGCTGGAAAACGAATGCAGCCGAGCACCAGTGCCGACCTCGGTGGATCAGCCGACGTGATCCACATCCAAACCCTGACGCGTAACAGCAAGCGTCGGGTTTTGAATATTATAGAGGAGGTCAGCACACCAGCCAAGAAGGCGGAACTCGATCAGTTGAAGAAGGAAATGGCAGAAGAACAGAAGGCGATGAAGAAGGAAATGGCAGAAGAACAGAAGGCGATGAAGGAAAGAATTAAGAGCCTCGAGTCTCAATTGGAATCCGCTGATCTAACAGGCATGAAGAAACTGTTACATTCGATCCTTCACTTCATCAACGAAGGGATAGGAGGAAAGCCTGTTAATGGAAAGAGACCAGTTAAATTTGCTCGCCGTATGCAAGCGCCGAAACATTTACCGGTTGAATCGGAGTCTATGAGCTCTATGGCTTTCTCGTGCGTTGCATGCGATCAAGGTGTCAACTGCCTGTTTCATAGAAATGTGTAATTTCATTCTACGTAAGACCGCTTGGTACGTGCAGTTAGAATAAGCATAACAATGAATAAAAAGATTTACCATGGCGCTGAAAAAAAAATGATGTTAAAATCGAGGTCTGAAAATTTTGCCGCAAAAATTTGTGAGCCACTAGGCCAAAGGCGCTGGCTTCTTGGTGTCCCCTTGGGCGCGCTTATTGAAAATGTGCGACCACATGCTGTTATCTGAAAAGGTCAAAATCGAGTGACACGTGTACATGACTGCACGGTCCGGGCGCTCTTACCCATATCACGACATGACACGTGTAAAATCCCAGATTTTGGGGTTCCGGGGACGAAAGTGGCCTCTCGGAGGGTCATGCAAATTTGCATAGTTTTGCCAAGTGGAACCTTGGCCCGTAGCACTACAGACTACACAGGAAATACTGCAGTTCTATTGGCCCTCAGGTCTAATGCTGCAAATCTGTTGGTCGAGCGTTGTCCACGTGTGCGTCATTGGCTTTGTGGTGTACTTCAAATGGCCTGTATATGCCATAATTACGTTGTTTTGGGGGTTTCAAGTCGTTTGCCATGGTTGTAATGGGTAATTGCATGGGGCCCCCGGGCGGGACACATGTATGCCGTGTACACATGTACACGTCGCCAGGTGGATTCGTGTACGTACACATGTACACGCATCCAGGTGTATGCACATGAGGGTTTACAGTTTTACAGTGTCAGACTGTCTGCGATCCTGCGTGTGTCCGAGTACAGTACATGTGAATCAAAAGTACAACAAGTACTTCTCGCGAGAGGAATACAGTTGTGCGATTATTCTGTGTACGCGTCACGCTGTATGCGAGTCTTGCGTGAGCACGCGCCGTTGCACTGTGCTCTCGTCATGGTGCGCCGTTGGATGCAAGTTCATGACAGTACTCGTGTGATTTACATGTATTCTCATGTGAGTTGTGTAGAAAGTCTGGATGCACATTGTTATAACTTGCCATAATTATCTGACAGTGCTTGGCGAAATTAGTAAGGTGAGAAACAAGGATACGTATGGCGATTGTGATATGAAAGACGTTTGCGTTGTTGGAAATAGACAAGGGCCAAGTTGTTCGTTGCACAACAATGAAGTCTGGCATGACTGGATGCAGATTAGTAAGGTGTGAAACAGTTGCATGCAAAGGGCCATGGTTTACAGTCATTTGGAAAGTGTAGAAATAGTTGTGAGCTAATAGTTACGAATCGATTCGTAAGGTGGAAATCGAACAGTATGGTCGGGCCACAAGAGGACCGCGCTTGGTCGCGCATAGTAGAGTATGGTTTACTGGGAGTCGGAGTAGAGCGAAAGTGTAGCACTCGAAGTGTATAAGTATCGCAGGAAAACGGCTTCAAAGTAAACCTCGGAACCAACTCCTTCACTCACACACATCAACCTGCCTTCCTTCTTTCCCTTGCCCCTCCGAACCTACCATTAGCGCTCACTTTTTCAACACTCCCCCTCTACCAAGGGACGCCAAACACACGGCGCGGGTCACTGCACAACGCACAGGCAGGTACGTTCCCAAGTGTGACACAAACAAACAAACAAACATTGCGCCGCCCAAGTGCACCCGGTGAGAATCGAACTCACGAATGGTAGCGTAAATCTGGGCCCATAACCTGATGGTAAAATCGAGGTCTGAAAAATTTGCGGCAAAAATTCCTGCCACGTCCTTTTGCTGGAAAACGAATGCAGCCGAGCACCAGTGCCGACCTCGGTGGATCAGCCGACGTGATCCACATCCAAACCCTGACGCGTAACAGCAAGCGTCGGGTTTTGAATATTATAGAGGAGGTCAGCACACCAGCCAAGAAGGCGGAACTCGATCAGTTGAAGAAGGAAATGGCAGAAGAACAGAAGGCGATGAAGAAGGAAATGGCAGAAGAACAGAAGGCGATGAAGGAAAGAATTAAGAGCCTCGAGTCTCAATTGGAATCCGCTGATCTAACAGGCATGAAGAAACTGTTACATTCGATCCTTCACTTCATCAACGAAGGGATAGGAGGAAAGCCTGTTAATGGAAAGAGACCAGTTAAATTTGCTCGCCGTATGCAAGCGCCGAAACATTTACCGGTTGAATCGGAGTCTATGAGCTCTATGGCTTTCTCGTGCGTTGCATGCGATCAAGGTGTCAACTGCCTGTTTCATAGAAATGTGTAATTTCATTCTACGTAAGACCGCTTGGTACGTGCAGTTAGAATAAGCATAACAATGAATAAAAAGATTTACCATGGCGCTGAAAAAAAATGATGTTAAAATCGAGGTCTGAAAATTTTGCCGCAAAAATTTGTGAGCCACTACGCCAAAGGCGCTGGCTTCTTGGTGTCCCCTTGGGCGCGCTTATTGAAAATGTGCGACCACATGCTGTTATCTGAAAAGGTCAAAATCGAGTGACACGTGTACATGACTGCACGGTCCGGGCGCTCTTACCCATATCACGACATGACACGTGTAAAATCCCAGATTTTGGGGTTCTGGGGACGAAAGTGGCCTCTCGGAGGGTCATGCAAATTTGCATAGTTTTGCCAAGTGGAACCTTGGCCCGTAGCACTATAGACTACACAGGAAATACTGCAATTCTATTGGCCCTCAGGTCTAATGCTGCAAATCTGTTGGTCGAGCGTTGTCCACGTGTGCGTCATTGGCTTTGTGGTGTACTTCAAATGGCCTGTATATGCCATAATTACGTTGTTTTGGGGGTTTCAAGTCGTTTGCCATGGTTGTAATGGGTAATTGCATGGGGCCCCCGGGCGGGACACATGTATGCCGTGTACACATGTACACGTCGCCAGGTGGATTCGTGTACGTACACATGTACACGCATCCAGGTGTATGCACATGAGGGTTTACAGTTTTACAGTGTCAGACTGTCTGCGATCCTGCGTGTGTCCGAGTACAGTACATGTGAATCAAAAGTACAACAAGTACTTCTCGCGAGAGGAATACAGTTGTGCGATTATTCTGTGTACGCGTCACGCTGTATGCGAGTCTTGCGTGAGCACGCGCCGTTGCACTGTGCTCTCGTCATGGTGCGCCGTTGGATGCAAGTTCATGACAGTACTCGTGTGATTTACATGTATTCTCATGTGAGTTGTGTAGAAAGTCTGGATGCACATTGTTATAACTTGCCATAATTATCTGACAGTGCTTGGCGAAATTAGTAAGGTGAGAAACAAGGATACGTATGGCGATTGTGATATGAAAGACGTTTGCGTTGTTGGAAATAGACAAGTGCCAAGTTGTTCGTTGCACAACAATGAAGTCTGGCATGACTGGATGCAGATTAGTAAGGTGTGAAACAGTTGCATGCAAAGGGCCATGGTTTACAGTCATTTGGAAAGTGTAGAAATAGTTGTGAGCTAATAGTTACGAATCGATTCGTAAGGTGGAAATCGAACAGTATGGTCGGGCCACAAGAGGACCGCGCTTGGTCGCGCATAGTAGAGTATGGTTTACTGGGAGTCGGAGTAGAGCGAAAGTGTAGCACTCGAAGTGTATAAGTATCGCAGGAAAACGGCTTCAAAGTAAACCTCGGAACCAACTCCTTCACTCACACACATCAACCTGCCTTCCTTCTTTCCCTTGCCCCTCCGAACCTACCATTAGCGCTCACTTTTTCAACACTCCCCCTCTACCAAGGGACGCCAAACACACGGCGCGGGTCACTGCACAACGCACAGGCAGGTACGTTCCCAAGTGTGACACAAACAAACAAACAAACATTGCGCCGCCCAAGTGCACCCGGTGAGAATCGAACTCACGAATGGTAGCGTAAATCTGGGCCCATAACCTGATGGTAAAATCGAGGTCTGAAAAATTTGCGGCAAAAATTCCTGCCACGTCCTTTTGCTGGAAAACGAATGCAGCCGAGCACCAGTGCCGACCTCGGTGGATCAGCCGACGTGATCCACATCCAAACCCTGACGCGTAACAGCAAGCGTCGGGTTTTGAATATTATAGAGGAGGTCAGCACACCAGCCAAGAAGGCGGAACTCGATCAGTTGAAGAAGGAAATGGCAGAAGAACAGAAGGCGATGAAGAAGGAAATGGCAGAAGAACAGAAGGCGATGAAGGAAAGAATTAAGAGCCTCGAGTCTCAATTGGAATCCGCTGATCTAACAGGCATGAAGAAATTGTTACATTCGATCCTTCACTTCATCAACGAAGAGATAGGAGGAAAGCCTGTTAATGGAAAGAGACCAGTTAAATTTGCTCGCCGTATGCAAGCGCCGAAACATTTACCGGTTGAATCGGAGTCTATGAGCTCTATGGCTTTCTCGTGCGTTGCATGCGATCAAGGTGTCAACTGCCTGTTTCATAGAAATGTGTAATTTCATTCTACGTAAGACCGCTTGGTACGTGCAGTTAGAATAAGCATAACAATGAATAAAAAGATTTACCATGGCGCTGAAAAAAAAAAGATGTTAAAATCGAGGTCTGAAAATTTTGCCGCAAAAATTTGTGAGCCACTACGCCAAAGGCGCTGGCTTCTTGGTGTCCCCTTGGGCGCGCTTATTGAAAATGTGCGACCACATGCTGTTATCTGAAAAGGTCAAAATCGAGTGACACGTGTACATGACTGCACGGTCCGGGCGCTCTTACCCATATCACGACATGACACGTGTAAAATCCCAGATTTTGGGGTTCTGGGGACGAAAGTGGCCTCTCGGAGGGTCATGCAAATTTGCATAGTTTTGCCAAGTGGAACCTTGGCCCGTAGCACTACAGACTACACAGGAAATACTGCAGTTCTATTGGCCCTCAGGTCTAATGCTGCAAATCTGTTGGTCGAGCGTTGTCCACGTGTGCGTCATTGGCTTTGTGGTGTACTTCAAATGGCCTGTATATGCCATAATTACGTTGTTTTGGGGGTTTCAAGTCGTTTGCCATGGTTGTAATGGGTAATTGCATGGGGCCCCCGGGCGGGACACATGTATGCCGTGTACACATGTACACGTCGCCAGGTGGATTCGTGTACGTACACATGTACACGCATCCAGGTGTATGCACATGAGGGTTTACAGTTTTACAGTGTCAGACTGTCTGCGATCCTGCGTGTGTCCGAGTACAGTACATGTGAATCAAAAGTACAACAAGTACTTCTCGCGAGAGGAATACAGTTGTGCGATTATTCTGTGTACGCGCCACGCTGTATGCGAGTCTTGCGTGAGCACGCGCCGTTGCACTGTGCTCTCGTCATGGTGCGCCGTTGGATGCAAGTTCATGACAGTACTCGTGTGATTTACATGTATTCTCATGTGAGTTGTGTAGAAAGTCTGGATGCACATTGTTATAACTTGCCATAATTATCTGACAGTGCTTGGCGAAATTAGTAAGGTGAGAAACAAGGATACGTATGGCGATTGTGATATGAAAGACGTTTGCGTTGTTGGAAATAGACAAGTGCCAAGTTGTTCGTTGCACAACAATGAAGTCTGGCATGACTGGATGCAGATTAGTAAGGTGTGAAACAGTTGCATGCAAAGGGCCATGGTTTACAGTCATTTGGAAAGTGTAGAAATAGTTGTGAGCTAATAGTTACGAATCGATTCGTAAGGTGGAAATCGAACAGTATGGTCGGGCCACAAGAGGACCGCGCTTGGTCGCGCATAGTAGAGTATGGTTTACTGGGAGTCGGAGTAGAGCGAAAGTGTAGCACTCGAAGTGTATAAGTATCGCAGGAAAACGGCTTCAAAGTAAACCTCGGAACCAACTCCTTCACTCACACACATCAACCTGCCTTCCTTCTTTCCCTTGCCCCTCCGAACCTACCATTAGCGCTCACTTTTTCAACACTCCCCCTCTACCAAGGGACGCCAAACACACGGCGCGGGTCACTGCACAACGCACAGGCAGGTACGTTCCCAAGTGTGACACAAACAAACAAACAAACATTGCGCCGCCCAAGTGCACCCGGTGAGAATCGAACTCACGAATGGTAGCGTAAATCTGGGCCCATAACCTGATGGTAAAATCGAGGTCTGAAAAATTTGCGGCAAAAATTCCTGCCACGTCCTTTTGCTGGAAAACGAATGCAGCCGAGCACCAGTGCCGACCTCGGTGGATCAGCCGACGTGATCCACATCCAAACCCTGACGCCTAACAGCAAGCGTCGGGTTTTGAATATTACAGAGGAGGTCAGCACACCAGCCAAGAAGGCGGAACTCGATCAGTTGAAGAAGGAAATGGCAGAAGAACAGAAGGCGATGAAGAAGGAAATGGCAGAAGAACAGAAGGCGATGAAGGAAAGAATTAAGAGCCTCGAGTCTCAATTGGAATCCGCTGATCTAACAGGCATGAAGAAACTGTTACATTCGATCCTTCACTTCATCAACGAAGGGATAGGAGGAAAGCCTGTTAATGGAAAGAGACCAGTTAAATTTGCTCGCCGTATGCAAGCGCCGAAACATTTACCGGTTGAATCGGAGTCTATGAGCTCTATGGCTTTCTCGTGCGTTGCATGCGATCAAGGTGTCAACTGCCTGTTTCATAGAAATGTGTAATTTCATTCTACGTAAGACCGCTTGGTACGTGCAGTTAGAATAAGCATAACAATGAATAAAAAGATTTACCATGGCGCTGAAAAAAAAATGATGTTAAAATCGAGGTCTGAAAATTTTGCCGCAAAAATTTGTGAGCCACTAGGCCAAAGGCGCTGGCTTCTTGGTGTCCCCTTGGGCGCGCTTATTGAAAATGTGCGACCACATGCTGTTATCTGAAAAGGTCAAAATCGAGTGACACGTGTACATGACTGCACGGTCCGGGCGCTCTTACCCATATCACGACATGACACGTGTAAAATCCCAGATTTTGGGGTTCTGGGGACGAAAGTGGCCTCTCGGAGGGTCATGCAAATTTGCATAGTTTTGCCAAGTGGAACCTTGGCCCGTAGCACTACAGACTACACAGAAAATACTGCAATTCTATTGGCCCTCAGGTCTAATGCTGCAAATCTGTTGGTCGAGCGTTGTCCACGTGTGCGTCATTGGCCTTGTGGTGTACTTCAAATGGCCTGTATATGCCATAATTACGTTGTTTTGGGGGTTTCAAGTCGTTTGCCATGGTTGTAATGGGTAATTGCATGGGGCCCCCGGGCGGGACACATGTATGCCGTGTACACATGTACACGTCGCCAGGTGGATTCGTGTACGTACACATGTACACGCATCCAGGTGTATGCACATGAGGGTTTACAGTTTTACAGTGTCAGACTGTCTGCGATCCTGCGTGTGTCCGAGTACAGTACATGTGAATCAAAAGTACAACAAGTACTTCTCGCGAGAGGAATACAGTTGTGCGATTATTCTGTGTACGCGTCACGCTGTATGCGAGTCTTGCGTGAGCACGCGCCGTTGCACTGTGCTCTCGTCATGGTGCGCCGTTGGATGCAAGTTCATGACAGTACTCGTGTGATTTACATGTATTCTCATGTGAGTTGTGTAGAAAGTCTGGATGCACATTGTTATAACTTGCCATAATTATCTGACAGTGCTTGGCGAAATTAGTAAGGTGAGAAACAAGGATACGTATGGCGATTGTGATATGAAAGACGTTTGCGTTGTTGGAAATAGACAAGGGCCAAGTTGTTCGTTGCACAACAATGAAGTCTGGCATGACTGGATGCAGATTAGTAAGGTGTGAAACAGTTGCATGCAAAGGGCCATGGTTTACAGTCATTTGGAAAGTGTAGAAATAGTTGTGAGCTAATAGTTACGAATCGATTCGTAAGGTGGAAATCGAACAGTATGGTCGGGCCACAAGAGGACCGCGCTTGGTCGCGCATAGTAGAGTATGGTTTACTGGGAGTCGGAGTAGAGCGAAAGTGTAGCACTCGAAGTGTATAAGTATCGCAGGAAAACGGCTTCAAAGTAAACCTCGGAACCAACTCCTTCACTCACACACATCAACCTGCCTTCCTTCTTTCCCTTGCCCCTCCGAACCTACCATTAGCGCTCACTTTTTCAACACTCCCCCTCTACCAAGGGACGCCAAACACACGGCGCGGGTCACTGCACAACGCACAGGCAGGTACGTTCCCAAGTGTGACACAAACAAACAAACAAACATTGCGCCGCCCAAGTGCACCCGGTGAGAATCGAACTCACGAATGGTAGCGTAAATCTGGGCCCATAACCTGATGGTAAAATCGAGGTCTGAAAAATTTGCGGCAAAAATTCCTGCCACGTCCTTTTGCTGGAAAACGAATGCAGCCGAGCACCAGTGCCGACCTCGGTGGATCAGCCGACGTGATCCACATCCAAACCCTGACGCCTAACAGCAAGCGTCGGGTTTTGAATATTATAGAGGAGGTCAGCACACCAGCCAAGAAGGCGGAACTCGATCAGTTGAAGAAGGAAATGGCAGAAGAACAGAAGGCGATGAAGAAGGAAATGGCAGAAGAACAGAAGGCGATGAAGGAAAGAATTAAGAGCCTCGAGTCTCAATTGGAATCCGCTGATCTAACAGGCATGAAGAAACTGTTACATTCGATCCTTCACTTCATCAACGAAGGGATAGGAGGAAAGCCTGTTAATGGAAAGAGACCAGTTAAATTTGCTCGCCGTATGCAAGCGCCGAAACATTTACCGGTTGAATCGGAGTCTATGAGCTCTATGGCTTTCTCGTGCGTTGCATGCGATCAAGGTGTCAACTGCCTGTTTCATAGAAATGTGTAATTTCATTCTACGTAAGACCGCTTGGTACGTGCAGTTAGAATAAGCATAACAACGAATAAAAAGATTTACCATGGCGCTGAAAAAAAAATGATGTTAAAATCGAGGTCTGAAAATTTTGCCGCAAAAATTTGTGAGCCACTAGGCCAAAGGCGCTGGCTTCTTGGTGTCCCCTTGGGCGCGCTTATTGAAAATGTGCGACCACATGCTGTTATCTGAAAAGGTCAAAATCGAGTGACACGTGTACATGACTGCACGGTCCGGGCGCTCTTACCCATATCACGACATGACACGTGTAAAATCCCAGATTTTGGGGTTCCGGGGACGAAAGTGGCCTTTCGGAGGGTCATGCAAATTTGCATAGTTTTGCCAAGTGGAACCTTGGCCCGTAGCACTATAGACTACACAGGAAATACTGCAATTCTATTGGCCCTCAGGTCTAATGCTGCAAATCTGTTGGTCGAGCGTTGTCCACGTGTGCGTCATTGGCCTTGTGGTGTACTTCAAATGGCCTGTATATGCCATAATTACGTTGTTTTGGGGGTTTCAAGTCGTTTGCCATGGTTGTAATGGGTAATTGCATGGGGCCCCCGGGCGGGACACATGTATGCCGTGTACACATGTACACGTCGCCAGGTGGATTCGTGTACGTACACATGTACACGCATCCAGGTGTATGCACATGAGGGTTTACAGTTTTACAGTGTCAGACTGTCTGCGATCCTGCGTGTGTCCGAGTACAGTACATGTGAATCAAAAGTACAACAAGTACTTCTCGCGAGAGGAATACAGTTGTGCGATTATTCTGTGTACGCGTCACGCTGTATGCGAGTCTTGCGTGAGCACGCGCCGTTGCACTGTGCTCTCGTCATGGTGCGCCGTTGGATGCAAGTTCATGACAGTACTCGTGTGATTTACATGTATTCTCATGTGAGTTGTGTAGAAAGTCTGGATGCACATTGTTATAACTTGCCATAATTATCTGACAGTGCTTGGCGAAATTAGTAAGGTGAGAAACAAGGATACGTATGGCGATTGTGATATGAAAGACGTTTGCGTTGTTGGAAATAGACAAGTGCCAAGTTGTTCGTTGCACAACAATGAAGTCTGGCATGACTGGATGCAGATTAGTAAGGTGTGAAACAGTTGCATGCAAAGGGCCATGGTTTACAGTCATTTGGAAAGTGTAGAAATAGTTGTGAGCTAATAGTTACGAATCGATTCGTAAGGTGGAAATCGAACAGTATGGTCGGGCCACAAGAGGACCGCGCTTGGTCGCGCATAGTAGAGTATGGTTTACTGGGAGTCGGAGTAGAGCGAAAGTGTAGCACTCGAAGTGTATAAGTATCGCAGGAAAACGGCTTCAAAGTAAACCTCGGAACCAACTCCTTCACTCACACACATCAACCTGCCTTCCTTCTTTCCCTTGCCCCTCCGAACCTACCATTAGCGCTCACTTTTTCAACACTCCCCCTCTACCAAGGGACGCCAAACACACGGCGCGGGTCACTGCACAACGCACAGGCAGGTACGTTCCCAAGTGTGACACAAACAAACAAACAAACATTGCGCCGCCCAAGTGCACCCGGTGAGAATCGAACTCACGAATGGTAGCGTAAATCTGGGCCCATAACCTGATGGTAAAATCGAGGTCTGAAAAATTTGCGGCAAAAATTCCTGCCACGTCCTTTTGCTGGAAAACGAATGCAGCCGAGCACCAGTGCCGACCTCGGTGGATCAGCCGACGTGATCCACATCCAAACCCTGACGCCTAACAGCAAGCGTCGGGTTTTGAATATTATAGAGGAGGTCAGCACACCAGCCAAGAAGGCGGAACTCGATCAGTTGAAGAAGGAAATGGCAGAAGAACAGAAGGCGATGAAGAAGGAAATGGCAGAAGAACAGAAGGCGATGAAGGAAAGAATTAAGAGCCTCGAGTCTCAATTGGAATCCGCTGATCTAACAGGCATGAAGAAACTGTTACATTCGATCCTTCACTTCATCAACGAAGGGATAGGAGGAAAGCCTGTTAATGGAAAGAGACCAGTTAAATTTGCTCGCCGTATGCAAGCGCCGAAACATTTACCGGTTGAATCGGAGTCTATGAGCTCTATGGCTTTCTCGTGCGTTGCATGCGATCAAGGTGTCAACTGCCTGTTTCATAGAAATGTGTAATTTCATTCTACGTAAGACCGCTTGGTACGTGCAGTTAGAATAAGCATAACAACGAATAAAAAGATTTACCATGGCGCTGAAAAAAAAATGATGTTAAAATCGAGGTCTGAAAATTTTGCCGCAAAAATTTGTGAGCCACTAGGCCAAAGGCGCTGGCTTCTTGGTGTCCCCTTGGGCGCGCTTATTGAAAATGTGCGACCACATGCTGTTATCTGAAAAGGTCAAAATCGAGTGACACGTGTACATGACTGCACGGTCCGGGCGCTCTTACCCATATCACGACATGACACGTGTAAAATCCCAGATTTTGGGGTTCCGGGGACGAAAGTGGCCTCTCGGAGGGTCATGCAAATTTGCATAGTTTTGCCAAGTGGAACCTTGGCCCGTAGCACTATAGACTACACAGGAAATACTGCAATTCTATTGGCCCTCAGGTCTAATGCTGCAAATCTATTGGTCGAGCGTTGTCCACGTGTGCGTCATTGGCCTTGTGGTGTACTTCAAATGGCCTGTATATGCCATAATTACGTTGTTTTGGGGGTTTCAAGTCGTTTGCCATGGTTGTAATGGGTAATTGCATGGGGCCCCCGGGCGGGACACATGTATGCCGTGTACACATGTACACGTCGCCAGGTGGATTCGTGTACGTACACATGTACACGCATCCAGGTGTATGCACATGAGGGTTTACAGTTTTACAGTGTCAGACTGTCTGCGATCCTGCGTGTGTCCGAGTACAGTACATGTGAATCAAAAGTACAACAAGTACTTCTCGCGAGAGGAATACAGTTGTGCGATTATTCTGTGTACGCGTCACGCTGTATGCGAGTCTTGCGTGAGCACGCGCCGTTGCACTGTGCTCTCGTCATGGTGCGCCGTTGGATGCAAGTTCATGACAGTACTCGTGTGATTTACATGTATTCTCATGTGAGTTGTGTAGAAAGTCTGGATGCACATTGTTATAACTTGCCATAATTATCTGACAGTGCTTGGCGAAATTAGTAAGGTGAGAAACAAGGATACGTATGGCGATTGTGATATGAAAGACGTTTGCTTTGTTGGAAATAGACAAGGGCCAAGTTGTTCGTTGCACAACAATGAAGTCTGGCATGACTGGATGCAGATTAGTAAGGTGTGAAACAGTTGCATGCAAAGGGCCATGGTTTACAGTCATTTGGAAAGTGTAGAAATAGTTGTGAGCTAATAGTTACGAATCGATTCGTAAGGTGGAAATCGAACAGTATGGTCGGGCCACAAGAGGACCGCGCTTGGTCGCGCATAGTAGAGTATGGTTTACTGGGAGTCGGAGTAGAGCGAAAGTGTAGCACTCGAAGTGTATAAGTATCGCAGGAAAACGGCTTCAAAGTAAACCTCGGAACCAACTCCTTCACTCACACACATCAACCTGCCTTCCTTCTTTCCCTTGCCCCTCCGAACCTACCATTAGCGCTCACTTTTTGAACACTCCCCCTCTACCAAGGGACGCCAAACACACGGCGCGGGTCACTGCACAACGCACAGGCAGGTACGTTCCCAAGTGTGACACAAACAAACAAACAAACATTGCGCCGCCCAAGTGCACCCGGTGAGAATCGAACTCACGAATGGTAGCGTAAATCTGGGCCCATAACCTGATGGTAAAATCGAGGTCTGAAAAATTTGCGGCAAAAATTCCTGCCACGTCCTTTTGCTGGAAAACGAATGCAGCCGAGCACCAGTGCCGACCTCGGTGGATCAGCCGACGTGATCCACATCCAAACCCTGACGCCTAACAGCAAGCGTCGGGTTTTGAATATTATAGAGGAGGTCAGCACACCAGCCAAGAAGGCGGAACTCGATCAGTTGAAGAAGGAAATGGCAGAAGAACAGAAGGCGATGAAGAAGGAAATGGCAGAAGAACAGAAGGCGATGAAGGAAAGAATTAAGAGCCTCGAGTCTCAATTGGAATCCGCTGATCTAACAGGCATGAAGAAACTGTTACATTCGATCCTTCACTTCATCAACGAAGGGATAGGAGGAAAGCCTGTTAATGGAAAGAGACCAGTTAAATTTGCTCGCCGTATGCAAGCGCCGAAACATTTACCGGTTGAATCGGAGTCTATGAGCTCTATGGCTTTCTCGTGCGTTGCATGCGATCAAGGTGTCAACTGCCTGTTTCATAGAAATGTGTAATTTCATTCTACGTAAGACCGCTTGGTACGTGCAGTTAGAATAAGCATAACAATGAATAAAAAGATTTACCATGGCGCTGAAAAAAAAATGATGTTAAAATCGAGGTCTGAAAATTTTGCCGCAAAAATTTGTGAGCCACTAGGCCAAAGGCGCTGGCTTCTTGGTGTCCCCTTGGGCGCGCTTATTGAAAATGTGCGACCACATGCTGTTATCTGAAAAGGTCAAAATCGAGTGACACGTGTACATGACTGCACGGTCCGGGCGCTCTTACCCATATCACGACATGACACGTGTAAAATCCCAGATTTTGGGGTTCCGGGGACGAAAGTGGCCTCTCGGAGGGTCATGCAAATTTGCATAGTTTTGCCAAGTGGAACCTTGGCCCGTAGCACTATAGACTACACAGGAAATACTGCAATTCTATTGGCCCTCAGGTCTAATGCTGCAAATCTATTGGTCGAGCGTTGTCCACGTGTGCGTCATTGGCCTTGTGGTGTACTTCAAATGGCCTGTATATGCCATAATTACGTTGTTTTGGGGGTTTCAAGTCGTTTGCCATGGTTGTAATGGGTAATTGCATGGGGCCCCCGGGCGGGACACATGTATGCCGTGTACACATGTACACGTCGCCAGGTGGATTCGTGTACGTACACATGTACACGCATCCAGGTGTATGCACATGAGGGTTTACAGTTTTACAGTGTCAGACTGTCTGCGATCCTGCGTGTGTCCGAGTACAGTACATGTGAATCAAAAGTACAACAAGTACTTCTCGCGAGAGGAATACAGTTGTGCGATTATTCTGTGTACGCGTCACGCTGTATGCGAGTCTTGCGTGAGCACGCGCCGTTGCACTGTGCTCTCGTCATGGTGCGCCGTTGGATGCAAGTTCATGACAGTACTCGTGTGATTTACATGTATTCTCATGTGAGTTGTGTAGAAAGTCTGGATGCACATTGTTATAACTTGCCATAATTATCTGACAGTGCTTGGCGAAATTAGTAAGGTGAGAAACAAGGATACGTATGGCGATTGTGATATGAAAGACGTTTGCTTTGTTGGAAATAGACAAGGGCCAAGTTGTTCGTTGCACAACAATGAAGTCTGGCATGACTGGATGCAGATTAGTAAGGTGTGAAACAGTTGCATGCAAAGGGCCATGGTTTACAGTCATTTGGAAAGTGTAGAAATAGTTGTGAGCTAATAGTTACGAATCGATTCGTAAGGTGGAAATCGAACAGTATGGTCGGGCCACAAGAGGACCGCGCTTGGTCGCGCATAGTAGAGTATGGTTTACTGGGAGTCGGAGTAGAGCGAAAGTGTAGCACTCGAAGTGTATAAGTATCGCAGGAAAACGGCTTCAAAGTAAACCTCGGAACCAACTCCTTCACTCACACACATCAACCTGCCTTCCTTCTTTCCCTTGCCCCTCCGAACCTACCATTAGCGCTCACTTTTTCAACACTCCCCCTCTACCAAGGGACGCCAAACACACGGCGCGGGTCACTGCACAACGCACAGGCAGGTACGTTCCCAAGTGTGACACAAACAAACAAACAAACATTGCGCCGCCCAAGTGCACCCGGTGAGAATCGAACTCACGAATGGTAGCGTAAATCTGGGCCCATAACCTGATGGTAAAATCGAGGTCTGAAAAATTTGCGGCAAAAATTCCTGCCACGTCCTTTTGCTGGAAAACGAATGCAGCCGAGCACCAGTGCCAACCTCGGTGGATCAGCCGACGTGATCCACATCCAAACCCTGACGCCTAACAGCAAGCGTCGGGTTTTGAATATTATAGAGGAGGTCAGCACACCAGCCAAGAAGGCGGAACTCGATCAGTTGAAGAAGGAAATGGCAGAAGAACAGAAGGCGATGAAGAAGGAAATGGCAGAAGAACAGAAGGCGATGAAGGAAAGAATTAAGAGCCTCGAGTCTCAATTGGAATCCGCTGATCTAACAGGCATGAAGAAACTGTTACATTCGATCCTTCACTTCATCAACGAAGGGATAGGAGGAAAGCCTGTTAATGGAAAGAGACCAGTTAAATTTGCTCGCCGTATGCAAGCGCCGAAACATTTACCGGTTGAATCGGAGTCTATGAGCTCTATGGCTTTCTCGTGCGTTGCATGCGATCAAGGTGTCAACTGCCTGTTTCATAGAAATGTGTAATTTCATTCTACGTAAGACCGCTTGGTACGTGCAGTTAGAATAAGCATAACAATGAATAAAAAGATTTACCATGGCGCTGAAAAAAAATGATGTTAAAATCGAGGTCTGAAAATTTTGCCGCAAAAATTTGTGAGCCACTAGGCCAAAGGCGCTGGCTTCTTGGTGTCCCCTTGGGCGCGCTTATTGAAAATGTGCGACCACATGCTGTTATCTGAAAAGGTCAAAATCGAGTGACACGTGTACATGACTGCACGGTCCGGGCGCTCTTACCTATATCACGACATGACACGTGTAAAATCCCAGATTTTGGGGTTCCGGGGACGAAAGTGGCCTCTCGGAGGGTCATGCAAATTTGCATAGTTTTGCCAAGTGGAACCTTGGCCCGTAGCACTATAGACTACACAGAAAATACTGCAATTCTATTGGCCCTCAGGTCTAATGCTGCAAATCTGTTGGTCGAGCGTTGTCCACGTGTGCGTCATTGGCCTTGTGGTGTACTTCAAATGGCCTGTATATGCCATAATTACGTTGTTTTGGGGGTTTCAAGTCGTTTGCCATGGTTGTAATGGGTAATTGCATGGGGCCCCCGGGCGGGACACATGTATGCCGTGTACACATGTACACGTCGCCAGGTGGATTCGTGTACGTACACATGTACACGCATCCAGGTGTATGCACATGAGGGTTTACAGTTTTACAGTGTCAGACTGTCTGCGATCCTGCGTGTGTCCGAGTACAGTACATGTGAATCAAAAGTACAACAAGTACTTCTCGCGAGAGGAATACAGTTGTGCGATTATTCTGTGTACGCGTCACGCTGTATGCGAGTCTTGCGTGAGCACGCGCCGTTGCACTGTGCTCTCGTCATGGTGCGCCGTTGGATGCAAGTTCATGACAGTACTCGTGTGATTTACATGTATTCTCATGTGAGTTGTGTAGAAAGTCTGGATGCACATTGTTATAACTTGCCATAATTATCTGACAGTGCTTGGCGAAATTAGTAAGGTGAGAAACAAGGATACGTATGGCGATTGTGATATGAAAGACGTTTGCGTTGTTGGAAATAGACAAGGGCCAAGTTGTTCGTTGCACAACAATGAAGTCTGGCATGACTGGATGCAGATTAGTAAGGTGTGAAACAGTTGCATGCAAAGGGCCATGGTTTACAGTCATTTGGAAAGTGTAGAAATAGTTGTGAGCTAATAGTTACGAATCGATTCGTAAGGTGGAAATCGAACAGTATGGTCGGGCCACAAGAGGACCGCGCTTGGTCGCGCATAGTAGAGTATGGTTTACTGGGAGTCGGAGTAGAGCGAAAGTGTAGCACTCGAAGTGTATAAGTATCGCAGGAAAACGGCTTCAAAGTAAACCTCGGAACCAACTCCTTCACTCACACACATCAACCTGCCTTCCTTCTTTCCCTTGCCCCTCCGAACCTACCATTAGCGCTCACTTTTTCAACACTCCCCCTCTACCAAGGGACGCCAAACACACGGCGCGGGTCACTGCACAACGCACAGGCAGGTACGTTCCCAAGTGTGACACAAACAAACAAACAAACATTGCGCCGCCCAAGTGCACCCGGTGAGAATCGAACTCACGAATGGTAGCGTAAATCTGGGCCCATAACCTGATGGTAAAATCGAGGTCTGAAAAATTTGCGGCAAAAATTCCTGCCACGTCCTTTTGCTGGAAAACGAATGCAGCCGAGCACCAGTGCCGACCTCGGTGGATCAGCCGACGTGATCCACATCCAAACCCTGACGCGTAACAGCAAGCGTCGGGTTTTGAATATTATAGAGGAGGTCAGCACACCAGCCAAGAAGGCGGAACTCGATCAGTTGAAGAAGGAAATGGCAGAAGAACAGAAGGCGATGAAGAAGGAAATGGCAGAAGAACAGAAGGCGATGAAGGAAAGAATTAAGAGCCTCGAGTCTCAATTGGAATCCGCTGATCTAACAGGCATGAAGAAACTGTTACATTCGATCCTTCACTTCATCAACGAAGGGATAGGAGGAAAGCCTGTTAATGGAAAGAGACCAGTTAAATTTGCTCGCCGTATGCAAGCGCCGAAACATTTACCGGTTGAATCGGAGTCTATGAGCTCTATGGCTTTCTCGTGCGTTGCATGCGATCAAGGTGTCAACTGCCTGTTTCATAGAAATGTGTAATTTCATTCTACGTAAGACCGCTTGGTACGTGCAGTTAGAATAAGCATAACAATGAATAAAAAGATTTACCATGGCGCTGAAAAAAAAATGATGTTAAAATCGAGGTCTGAAAATTTTGCCGCAAAAATTTGTGAGCCACTAGGCCAAAGGCGCTGGCTTCTTGGTGTCCCCTTGGGCGCGCTTATTGAAAATGTGCGACCACATGCTGTTATCTGAAAAGGTCAAAATCGAGTGACACGTGTACATGACTGCACGGTCCGGGCGCTCTTACCCATATCACGACATGACACGTGTAAAATCCCAGATTTTGGGGTTCCGGGGACGAAAGTGGCCTCTCGGAGGGTCATGCAAATTTGCATAGTTTTGCCAAGTGGAACCTTGGCCCGTAGCACTATAGACTACACAGAAAATACTGCAATTCTATTGGCCCTCAGGTCTAATGCTGCAAATCTGTTGGTCGAGCGTTGTCCACGTGTGCGTCATTGGCCTTGTGGTGTACTTCAAATGGCCTGTATATGCCATAATTACGTTGTTTTGGGGGTTTCAAGTCGTTTGCCATGGTTGTAATGGGTAATTGCATGGGGCCCCCGGGCGGGACACATGTATGCCGTGTACACATGTACACGTCGCCAGGTGGATTCGTGTACGTACACATGTACACGCATCCAGGTGTATGCACATGAGGGTTTACAGTTTTACAGTGTCAGACTGTCTGCGATCCTGCGTGTGTCCGAGTACAGTACATGTGAATCAAAAGTACAACAAGTACTTCTCGCGAGAGGAATACAGTTGTGCGATTATTCTGTGTACGCGTCACGCTGTATGCGAGTCTTGCGTGAGCACGCGCCGTTGCACTGTGCTCTCGTCATGGTGCGCCGTTGGATGCAAGTTCATGACAGTACTCGTGTGATTTACATGTATTCTCATGTGAGTTGTGTAGAAAGTCTGGATGCACATTGTTATAACTTGCCATAATTATCTGACAGTGCTTGGCGAAATTAGTAAGGTGAGAAACAAGGATACGTATGGCGATTGTGATATGAAAGACGTTTGCGTTGTTGGAAATAGACAAGTGCCAAGTTGTTCGTTGCACAACAATGAAGTCTGGCATGACTGGATGCAGATTAGTAAGGTGTGAAACAGTTGCATGCAAAGGGCCATGGTTTACAGTCATTTGGAAAGTGTAGAAATAGTTGTGAGCTAATAGTTACGAATCGATTCGTAAGGTGGAAATCGAACAGTATGGTCGGGCCACAAGAGGACCGCGCTTGGTCGCGCATAGTAGAGTATGGTTTACTGGGAGTCGGAGTAGAGCGAAAGTGTAGCACTCGAAGTGTATAAGTATCGCAGGAAAACGGCTTCAAAGTAAACCTCGGAACCAACTCCTTCACTCACACACATCAACCTGCCTTCCTTCTTTCCCTTGCCCCTCCGAACCTACCATTAGCGCTCACTTTTTGAACACTCCCCCTCTACCAAGGGACGCCAAACACACGGCGCGGGTCACTGCACAACGCACAGGCAGGTACGTTCCCAAGTGTGACACAAACAAACAAACAAACATTGCGCCGCCCAAGTGCACCCGGTGAGAATCGAACTCACGAATGGTAGCGTAAATCTGGGCCCATAACCTGATGGTAAAATCGAGGTCTGAAAAATTTGCGGCAAAAATTCCTGCCACGTCCTTTTGCTGGAAAACGAATGCAGCCGAGCACCAGTGCCGACCTCGGTGGATCAGCCGACGTGATCCACATCCAAACCCTGACGCCTAACAGCAAGCGTCGGGTTTTGAATATTATAGAGGAGGTCAGCACACCAGCCAAGAAGGCGGAACTCGATCAGTTGAAGAAGGAAATGGCAGAAGAACAGAAGGCGATGAAGAAGGAAATGGCAGAAGAACAGAAGGCGATGAAGGAAAGAATTAAGAGCCTCGAGTCTCAATTGGAATCCGCTGATCTAACAGGCATGAAGAAACTGTTACATTCGATCCTTCACTTCATCAACGAAGGGATAGGAGGAAAGCCTGTTAATGGAAAGAGACCAGTTAAATTTGCTCGCCGTATGCAAGCGCCGAAACATTTACCGGTTGAATCGGAGTCTATGAGCTCTATGGCTTTCTCGTGCGTTGCATGCGATCAAGGTGTCAACTGCCTGTTTCATAGAAATGTGTAATTTCATTCTACGTAAGACCGCTTGGTACGTGCAGTTAGAATAAGCATAACAATGAATAAAAAGATTTACCATGGCGCTGAAAAAAAAATGATGTTAAAATCGAGGTCTGAAAATTTTGCCGCAAAAATTTGTGAGCCACTAGGCCAAAGGCGCTGGCTTCTTGGTGTCCCCTTGGGCGCGCTTATTGAAAATGTGCGACCACATGCTGTTATCTGAAAAGGTCAAAATCGAGTGACACGTGTACATGACTGCACGGTCCGGGCGCTCTTACCCATATCACGACATGACACGTGTAAAATCCCAGATTTTGGGGTTCCGGGGACGAAAGTGGCCTTTCGGAGGGTCATGCAAATTTGCATAGTTTTGCCAAGTGGAACCTTGGCCCGTAGCACTATAGACTACACAGGAAATACTGCAATTCTATTGGCCCTCAGGTCTAATGCTGCAAATCTGTTGGTCGAGCGTTGTCCACGTGTGCGTCATTGGCCTTGTGGTGTACTTCAAATGGCCTGTATATGCCATAATTACGTTGTTTTGGGGGTTTCAAGTCGTTTGCCATGGTTGTAATGGGTAATTGCATGGGGCCCCCGGGCGGGACACATGTATGCCGTGTACACATGTACACGTCGCCAGGTGGATTCGTGTACGTACACATGTACACGCATCCAGGTGTATGCACATGAGGGTTTACAGTTTTACAGTGTCAGACTGTCTGCGATCCTGCGTGTGTCCGAGTACAGTACATGTGAATCAAAAGTACAACAAGTACTTCTCGCGAGAGGAATACAGTTGTGCGATTATTCTGTGTACGCGTCACGCTGTATGCGAGTCTTGCGTGAGCACGCGCCGTTGCACTGTGCTCTCGTCATGGTGCGCCGTTGGATGCAAGTTCATGACAGTACTCGTGTGATTTACATGTATTCTCATGTGAGTTGTGTAGAAAGTCTGGATGCACATTGTTATAACTTGCCATAATTATCTGACAGTGCTTGGCGAAATTAGTAAGGTGAGAAACAAGGATACGTATGGCGATTGTGATATGAAAGACGTTTGCGTTGTTGGAAATAGACAAGGGCCAAGTTGTTCGTTGCACAACAATGAAGTCTGGCATGACTGGATGCAGATTAGTAAGGTGTGAAACAGTTGCATGCAAAGGGCCATGGTTTACAGTCATTTGGAAAGTGTAGAAATAGTTGTGAGCTAATAGTTACGAATCGATTCGTAAGGTGGAAATCGAACAGTATGGTCGGGTCACAAGAGGACCGCGCTTGGTTGCGCATAGTAGAGTATGGTTTACTGGGAGTCGGAGTAGAGCGAAAGTGTAGCACTCGAAGTGTATAAGTATCGCAGGAAAACGGCTTCAAAGTAAACCTCGGAACCAACTCCTTCACTCACACACATCAACCTGCCTTCCTTCTTTCCCTTGCCCCTCCGAACCTACCATTAGCGCTCACTTTTTCAACACTCCCCCTCTACCAAGGGACGCCAAACACACGGCGCGGGTCACTGCACAACGCACAGGCAGGTACGTTCCCAAGTGTGACACAAACAAACAAACAAACATTGCGCCGCCCAAGTGCACCCGGTGAGAATCGAACTCACGAATGGTAGCGTAAATCTGGGCCCATAACCTGATGGTAAAATCGAGGTCTGAAAAATTTGCGGCAAAAATTCCTGCCACGTCCTTTTGCTGGAAAACGAATGCAGCCGAGCACCAGTGCCGACCTCGGTGGATCAGCCGACGTGATCCACATCCAAACCCTGACGCCTAACAGCAAGCGTCGGGTTTTGAATATTATAGAGGAGGTCAGCACACCAGCCAAGAAGGCGGAACTCGATCAGTTGAAGAAGGAAATGGCAGAAGAACAGAAGGCGATGAAGAAGGAAATGGCAGAAGAACAGAAGGCGATGAAGGAAAGAATTAAGAGCCTCGAGTCTCAATTGGAATCCGCTGATCTAACAGGCATGAAGAAACTGTTACATTCGATCCTTCACTTCATCAACGAAGGGATAGGAGGAAAGCCTGTTAATGGAAAGAGACCAGTTAAATTTGCTCGCCGTATGCAAGCGCCGAAACATTTACCGGTTGAATCGGAGTCTATGAGCTCTATGGCTTTCTCGTGCGTTGCATGCGATCAAGGTGTCAACTGCCTGTTTCATAGAAATGTGTAATTTCATTCTACGTAAGACCGCTTGGTACGTGCAGTTAGAACAAGCATAAGAACGAATAAAAGTTTTACCATTGCGCTGAAAAAAGGGTCATTTGTGAATCTCGGGGTGACAGCTGCGGCTTTTGACCCTCCTGAGGGGTGTGTTCCTAGACCCAGAGTGTTTTGAGGGCGACTACTCACGATCATATAGTATTGAAGGGTGACGTGTCACTTGCATTCAATTGTGAGGGTGATATTTTTCGAAGAAGCGGCATGTTGAAACATGCCGAACTTTATCTGTTTCTATAGGGCGACATTGGACCAATTCTGAGATTCATGTGTTTCTCAGTTGGAAACTTAGGGTGACTTATTTTTGCGAAACACTAACAATGTCTACCCACTCTATCTACATCAACTCGGCGAGCCTCCATAAAAAGTCTACTTCTCTATATTTTTACAACGTTCACTATTTGGTTCCACCACCACGCTTCAAATCTGTGACGCCCCTGGCAAACAAATCAAATAACTTCTCCAACCTCTTCTCACCGCTTCTCGACGAAGAGTTAAGCTTATCTGCAGCGCGCGGGCCAGGCCGCCGGGCAGGGCGCCGTCCTCAGCGCGCAGCTGGCCCTTGCGCTCCTGCAGCTGCTGCTTGAGCGTACGCATGCGGCCGAGCTCGCGCTCCAGCGCCACGCCGCGCTCCTTCTTCTTGCAGTTGCTGCGCCGCGCCGAGATCCGGTTGCGCTCGCGCCGCTACTTTTCCTTGATCCGCCGCAGGATCTCGTGCACTTCCTCCGTCCCCGCGCGCGTCCCCGCCCGCGACCGGCCCGCGCCCCGCGTCCGTCGCCTCGCCGCCGCCGCCCCCGCCGCTCACGCCCGACCCCGCGTCTTCCGCGTACGATGCGCGCTCGCGGCTGCCGTCCAACGCGTCGCTGCCGCGCTGCCGCTTGGTGAGCGAGCCCTTGCTCTCGAAGCGGATGGTGCTAGTCTCGGTCGACACGCCGCTCGCCTCGAACGCCGCCCGCTGGCCGACGCCGGCTCCGGTCGGCCCCTGCCACGCGTCCACCACGCGCGGCCGCCGCGCCTGGCCTCCGTCGCTGGCACCGCCGCCCCCGTCCATCCCCGACGACGTCATGCTCACCGGCGTGCACTGCCCGCTCCCAAACTAGTCTGCGCGAATCACCCCCTGCGTCCCGTCACCGCCAATCTCGGCCAGCAGCTCCTCCAGGCTCCCCCTGCTCTGCATGCTCGGCGCCGACAACCCCCTGGAATCCGTCGCCTTGCCCGCTCCCCGTCCTCGTCCTCCTCGTCCCCGCACCCGCCCCCGCTCCTGCTCGCTCCTGAGCATGATGTGCACGCGCGCTTCGCGCGTGATCCTGGTTGTGGAGCTGGTTGTGGTGTTGTTGTTGATGCTGGTGCTGGTGTTGGTTTTGGTGGCGTCCGCATCGGCCACCACCACCACCTCGCGTTGGATGACGGGGTGCAGCTGCAGCAACAGCAGCCGCGGAACGACAACGGCGGCACGGTGTCGGTGCACCAGGCAGACAGGGGCGAGGAAGATGGAGGAGGACATGTGCTGCGAGGCGGAGTCCGCGAGCGCTTCGGGCAGGAGCGGGAAGACGGGCGGCGGCGGGGCCACGCGCGTGGTAGACGAGTGGAACGTGAAGGCCAAGGACGGCAGAGCCGCAGACAGCAGCGGGGCCATGTGCAGCAGCTCCACCGAGAACAAAAAGTCCAGTTGCCAGTTGTACATCACACCAAGAGCCACAGTGGCGGAGTAGTACCCTTCATGTTATTGAAAATGTGCGACCACATCCTGTTATCTGAAAAGGTCAAAATCGAGTGACACGTGTACATGACTGCACGGTCCGGGCGCTCTTACCCATATCACGACATGACACGTGTAAAATCCCAGATTTTGGGGTTCCGGGGACGAAAGTGGCCTCTCGGAGGGTCATGCAAATTTGCATAGTTTTGCCAAGTGGAACCTTGGCCCGTAGCACTATAGACTACACAGGAAATACTGCAATTCTATTGACCCTCAGGTCTAATGCTGCAAATCTATTGGTCGAGCGTTGTCCACGTGTGCGTCATTGGCCTTGTGGTGTACTTCAAATGGCCTGTATATGCCATAATTACGTTGTTTTGGGGGTTTCAAGTCGTTTGCCATGGTTGTAATGGGTAATTGCATGGGGCCCCCGGGCGGGACACATGTATGCCGTGTACACATGTACACGTCGCCAGGTGGATTCGTGTACGTACACATGTACACGCATCCAGGTGTATGCACATGAGGGTTTACAGTTTTACAGTGTCAGACTGTCTGCGATCCTGCGTGTGTCCGAGTACAGTACATGTGAATCAAAAGTACAACAAGTACTTCTCGCGAGAGGAATACAGTTGTGCGATTATTCTGTGTACGCGTCACGCTGTATGCGAGTCTTGCGTGAGCACGCGCCGTTGCACTGTGCTCTCGTCATGGTGCGCCGTTGGATGCAAGTTCATGACAGTACTCGTGTGATTTACATGTATTCTCATGTGAGTTGTGTAGAAAGTCTGGATGCACATTGTTATAACTTGCCATAATTATCTGACAGTGCTTGGCGAAATTAGTAAGGTGAGAAACAAGGATACGTATGGCGATTGTGATATGAAAGACGTTTGCGTTGTTGGAAATAGACAAGGGCCAAGTTGTTCGTTGCACAACAATGAAGTCTGGCATGACTGGATGCAGATTAGTAAGGTGTGAAACAGTTGCATGCCTAGGGCCATGGTTTACAGTCATTTGGAAAGTGTAGAAATAGTTGTGAGCTAATAGTTACGAATCGATTCGTAAGGTGGAAATCGAACAGTATGGTCGGGCCACAAGAGGACCGCGCTTGGTCGCGCATAGTAGAGTATGGTTTACTGGGAGTCGGAGTAGATCGATAGTGTAGCACTCGAAGTGTATAAGTATCGCAGGAAAACGGCTTCAAAGTAAACCTCGGCACCAACTCCTTCACTCACACACATCAACCTGCCTTCCTTCTTTCCCTTGCGCCTCCGAACCTACCATTACATGTGGCTGTGGAAAAGCATCATCTCGCTGCTCCACGCACTTGTCACAGATCATGCGAAGTGGTTACATCGTTCGGTATTTTACACACCACAAAAGCATATTTACTTCGTGTTTTCGTCCCCGTATAGCTGTCTCAGTGCGCAAGTAGCGACAGTATGAGTCTCCGAACGGCAAAGAGAGCACGTATACTTCCTCTTTGATGCTGTTGGTCCTCGCTCGTACCAGCTCTTTTTTCGCTTCCCCGCGTTCTTGACTGGCCTTCCGCGAGGGGAAGGGATAGCTTTTGGGATCCGTAGGTTCTGACCTAATGCTACTAAACGTTTAGACTCCTTGATGACTTTGTCTACAGCGTATTGCACCGGTATTGAGTAGCAAAAGTCGTAGTACTGCTCTTTCCATGCTCGCGTTAAATGTCGCAGCGCAATGTGCTTGAACAAATTGTGGGATCCGTACTTCTCACATATCACAGCCGTCCCATGATAGCATGGAAAACCAGAACCATCTCGAATGCGTGCAGCATGAAGGGGGCGTATTTGGCTCTGAACTTATAATTACACGCCTTACGCGCGTTCCGTCAACGACGCTTCGGACCGTCGCCTCCATTTGTCGCGTTCCTTCTACGAACCTGACGGACTGCATATAAACTCTGGATCTCTGAATGAGAATCGCGAGGTGGTGCTCAATTTGAGGTGGGACCGGACTCTTGAAGTCAAGTACAGATGCTTGCCGCTTCAGGAAGGCAGCTCGCTGTGTGGAAATAACTCTGTCCAGCATCTTTTGCGGCTCTACTCTCCTGATGTGGTTCCGCAGGGCAGCTGCCATCCCACTCTCTGCTCCTTGAGATGTTGTGATCAGATCTTGCAACAAAGAGCAAGATCTGTACAGCTCACTGTCATTAAATTTGTTAAGGTATTCTTTCATCTTCTTCGGGAAGTCGTTTTTGGCTTCATCAACCTCATCCCTGCTTGGGTTTCGAAGCGCTTTGTCATACATGCGCAAACCAACGACCTTTCCCACACCCAGCGCGGTACCGAGATTTTTTCGGACATGCAGTGGGTCCAGAAACAACTTTGCGTGCTGCATGCAGAGCTTGTACGCGGCGTCGATAGATTTCTCCTGGTCGACAATAGTCGTCCTGCCGCGTACATCAAACTCGGGGATATCGGCGGCAGCTTGGAACACTTTCTCCCATGTGTCCATTCCTTCCGCTCCAACGAAATGGGCGAATACCAAAGGGCATAATTGATGATTGGCGTCATATCCGAACACTTCGAATGTTGTTCCGTATGAGCGGCGGCCCAAACCCTCGCAATGCGCGGCATCCGCTGCGCATGTCATCCTTCCCTTTCTGCAGAATGCTTCTGCGACCATCGCGATGAAGAGGAACCCCCCGTAATATTTTCCCTCGTCTACAATGTCCGAGACGTCCACATCCTCCGCCTTGAACTTGGTGTATGATCTTTGCCTTTCTAAATATGAAAGTTTTTTCTGTTGCTTGTGTATGAATCGTGCAGCTTTAATGCGCTGGGCTTTCATTTGCGTACCAGACAGGATAAAAATGTCTACCCTGTGCCCCAATTCCCTCAGCAGACCGCAATAACCTTCTAGGGCAGCCATGTCAACGGCTCGAGCAGCTGAAATGTATCTGTTCAGCTCACGCCTCACAGCTCGCAGGTGGGAGTTTGCTGGCTGTCGACGATAAATTGACTTCGCTCTTAAAATTGACCCAAGGAAGCTGGTGGGCATGTCAGGGTTCAACGAGAACTCATGACGAAGCGCGCGAGCAACTTGATCACAAGTATATGCCGGTCTATTTTGACAGGACTTGTCGTCAATTGAATTCCTATAGCACTCGTTGTTGTGCTCTTGGAACCGATTCAACTTCCACAGGCCTGATTTTGGTTGCCGATTAAAAGTGATAGTTCCGACGCAGCCCTTTCGCCGACCAATCATACGCATCATTTCATAATTTTTCACAACATTCACTCCCTGTGGCAAACTGAAATTTGCAGTATATGCTCGAATGAGCTGCTCGCAGCGCCATCGTCCGGAAAGCTGGATTCCAACCTCAGGGGTATACGGGACGCATCTTCGGGGAACCCAGATCATCTCTGCTACTCTATCGGCAGCTATTTCCGCCTTTGCTCTTCTCTGACTTCTCATTTTTGACGCTCTCTTTTGTTCCGCCCGCCTTTTTTCCGTTCGAATTCAGACATATTCCGGCGGTCAAGCGGCAAACTCCTTTCGGCCTCTGCTGCAAAATCATCAGCTTCTCCTTCACTGCTGCTGTTGTCAAGTGTTACAGCTATGTATGCGCGCACATCGAAGTCATCGTCGCAAATATGTTCTGACGGAGAGGAAGGAGATTGATCATCATTATCTTCTATGGATATGTTTT
The DNA here is from genome assembly GCF_000350225.1 of Chondrus crispus. NCBI lineage: Eukaryota > Rhodophyta > Florideophyceae > Gigartinales > Gigartinaceae > Chondrus > Chondrus crispus. The sequence continues at coordinate 162 of NW_005179007.1, read as the reverse complement.
CTTCGTCAGTTTCCCCTTCTTGACGCATTTCCTCCTCACACGACTGATGCACTTGTTCTTGTTCAGGTGAGAGCGAGGGCTGTCCTTCCCACTCCTCCTCGTGTGATGTCTCTTTTTCTCTCGACGCTGCCTCCATTCTCGCGCGTTCCCTCTCGTTCTCGA